>NC_061111.1:89942165-90004061 GCF_002878395.1 Capsicum annuum
ATTCTAGATGTCAAAAGGATACACAAATCATAAAGAAATCTGGAATGTTCAGCAATTTATCTTATAATCTCAACATACTTATGTACTTCAATTTCTAGAACATTGGAAAATCTCAAAATCTCATGCATAGTAATATTGGGTATGAACTCACACTTCAAATTCATAGGAGAATTCATAAAGTCATGTATCTTTGTAATTTAAAACAAGTTTTTGGCACAAGGACGAAAGAATTGTCCTTGTTCAAACCCCACATACCTTAGATTGTGAAACTAGATGAATAAGCCTGCTTGAAACTCTTCTTCTTACTCTTTGAGAGAGGGTTCTTGAAGCCTTGGACTTGGGGAACTTGAATCTCAACTCAATTTATAGAATCTATGATGACTTCTTGAATTTCTTGGAGATGGGTTTTGGATTTTCTCTTGAGGGAGAAACCCTAGCTCTTGGATGTTTTGTGAAATAATATGGCTATCTGCTTCATTTTGAATATATCAGGGTATTCAAAGGGAAAAGACCCAAAAGATCCTATTAAAAATGACTTAAAAATAATGAACGAGATTTGCAATGGTTTGAGTGATGGTCAGTAGCTAGTCTGATGGTCCGTCGGATCGTCCGTCGTATGTTGGTCAGAAAAAGGCCACACTACCTTAGTTACGATGATCCTAGCGACAAATGGTCTCTTGTATGATGGGCCGTCATCCTGGCCATCGCATTTGGGCCATAAGAGGGAGTCACTGACTTGGTTGCAATGGTCCGGGTGACGGTCCATCACAAACTTGATGGTCTATCAACCTGTCCGTTGTACCTAGGCGATTCCAACAACTCTCAGCAAATTGGCATAACTTCTCACCCTAATGCCGGATTTGGATGAAATTGGTATTGTTGAAAAGCTAATTCAATTATCTACAAGATAAAAAGTCAATATTAGGGAAATTCTATACGGTTTAAAATATTCCTCACTTGGGAATTCAGCCATTACTCTTCTTAAAGATGAAACTCGACTTAAAGAAAATCTGGGGTATTAACTTTTTAAACCATGAACTACAAGTGTTTGATAAAATACCTACAAAAGTGATTTATTTAATAAGAGCCTTAATGTTTTGGTCTTCAAGATTTAGTGTCTTTTCAGTATTGTTATTTTGAGTCTTGGGGGTATTGAATACCCAAAAACCATAGCTGTTTATTTAGTCTAGTCTTAGTACATTACAAATAGTCTTCAGATTATATTATGAGCATTATCTAAATAGTCAGATATCAGTCATTAAACTCAGAAGAGTCTACTATCTCAATGTCTTTCAGTTGGGAGTAAGATTTAGCACCGAGCGGGTGCAGGGATGGCATCTTCCCCATCAGATAGGTAGAGTCGTTAGTAGCAGTCCCTATACTCCAGAACTACGTCTCCAGTGTAGGATATGAGTAGTCACCCATTAGATTAGGCTTGACTATCTCGCAGGGGTCATCCATCAGTTCAGGCTTGACACCATTAGTCCTTAGGACATTATATCAGTTTAGTGGATCCACATAGCCATTGTTAGTACTTGTCGCACGGTATTAACACCTTTCCGATTGGGCTAAATGTTGGACCCCGATTAGCGCAACTTGGGGAATATTGGTTAGATGATACCTCCCACAGTCTCAGATATAGTCTCAGTTTTGTTATACAGTCTTAGAGTTGTTTGAGCCAAGGCATACAGATATCAGTATTTTGTCAGTATTTCAGTTTACAGATTTTACTCATCCTATGTTATTTGTTGGGTCATGCATCCCCACTATCCATGAATTTTCACATATCCTCAGTATTTATAAATTTTCATGCATTT
Organism: Capsicum annuum; assembly: GCF_002878395.1. NCBI lineage: Eukaryota > Viridiplantae > Streptophyta > Magnoliopsida > Solanales > Solanaceae > Capsicum > Capsicum annuum. Next base: position 89,943,983 of record NC_061111.1, read on the forward strand.
TCAGTATCTACAGATTCCATGCTCTTTATTCAGTATTCCATGCTTTACATGCATATCCAGTTAATTATTATTATTCCTATTCATGAAACCATGTAAATCAACCTAACTCATTTAGCATACTAGTACTTTCAAAGTATTGATCATATAACTTTCTTTTGTGCTATCATGTATCATATCATAAGTGCTGACGCTCTGTTCCCAGATCATTTTTAGTCCCTCAGATCATCAGCAGTATAGTAGTAGTGGTGAGTCCTCATCATCTAAGGAAAAATTATATTACTTTATGTCTTTATCTCAGTAGCTAGTAGAGTTAGTTGGGTCCTGTCCCATCAACTTATAGTATTCAGTTTAGAGGCTTTTCAGACACTATAGTTAGCCATTCAGATTATTCAAATTTCAATATTATGCCAGATTCATAATTTAGTAGTCGTTTAATTATTAGAAACTTATGGCATTTTAGTTAGTCTTCCTCATTCATAATTATAATATCCAGTGTTCACAGCAGGTACCAGCTCATGGGTTAGTTTATAGTTCGTCAGGACCGTAAGCACCGTGTAACGACTAGGGGGCAGTCTCAGATCATTACAATGTATCATTTAAGCCTTCTAAAGAAAGTGTTCTAGAAGCCTTCTGAAGGCCTTTTATTATGCCATAACTTCAAAGAAAGTGTTCCTCACTGACTATCTCACAAAAGACCAGGAACGTTATACCAACCTCGAAGACTTTAAAGACAAGCTTGAATATTGAATCTGCAAGCTGGAGGCAATCTTGAAAATTATTAGGATTCACATACTACAACAAGCCTATGATCTACTCCAAGATATGTTAAAAGCATGCTAAACCTAGAAAACACAATCAGTTAGATACATATTGCTAAGGAAGTAATGATACTCAATCTACCTTTTAATCTTGTTTGTGGTTTCGATCAGGTCAATAGAAGTAGATCTAATCAGAACCACAAACAAAAAGGAATGGGATGCAATTTAAAATTCAAAAATTGCTGCCTTCGCTTAGATTTCTTATTTTAACTGCAGTTGTTATTAGCATAAGGTTTTTGACTTACTGTACATCATTTCAACCCTCGATACCCATAAAATTGCTTTATTGGTGTTCTATTATCTTCTATAAAGGCGATTATCTTGACCACACTACCTAGTCGTAGCTCCCTAGCAAAGTGTCCATCTAGATTATTTTTCTTTTAGAGAAACAATAGACGAATTTTCATTACTGGATACACTTTCATATTTGCACTTGATTCAGATTTCTCATGTTTTAATTTAGTTTCATCAGTCAGATTCACAAAAATTTCCTTTCTACCCTATGTTTCCTCTTCAATTAGCTCTCAGATGATATAGTTTTTCATCAACCCTTTATTTTCCCTCGTAGGCATTCTCCTACCACACCTTCTAGCATATTATCATCAACCGAGCAACCCAACCATATTAATTTGGATTGGGGCAGTAACTATATTGATTTCTATTCTTGGTTGAAGTAGTGGGAGGCTTCGAAGGCCCTCTCAGATTCCAATGCACACTATAAGTTAGTCCAATCGCCATTGAATCTCTTTATAATGCCACCAAAACTTGATCCTTTCACAATTCTTGATACATAAACATGAGCAACAACCAACATTAAATGCTAATAGGGTATCAGAACCATATTCATGGTCCCTTAGCCTTATCAATTTGGACCTATCAAACTTAACTGCAAAATTACAAATACCTTGTTTGAATGATCAATTACTAATAGGTAAAAACAACAATCACAAAATCAGTGTACTCTATGTGTGTTTTCATGATAACATTATCAGTAATACATACCTCCCATATATGAAGTGGTTTTATCTGTAAGTAGTTTATTCCTCCGAACTCATCTTTACTGTAGCCTCTTATATTGGGCAAGAAAAATTTGATGAATTTTCAGTTCTTTATAACTACAAAGAAGAGAAAAAATTAATGCCAAACAAGAGAAGAGCAAAAAAAACATTATCCATCTGTTGCGACAGACATGGAGTCTGTTGTAACAGATGTGATGTATGTTGTAACAGATGTGGAGCCTGTTGCAACAGATATAGAGTTTATTACAATAGATGTGGAGTCTTTTGGAATACATCAAACCAGCCTTGCTAGTGTTTTGATTTGTTCCAACAGTTGCTCCGTTTGTTGCAGTATCAACAACAACATAAACTACAAACAAACAACAAATAAACAACATCAGTAACAAATAAACAACATCATTTATTCCAACACCATTAACAACAACATAAACAACAAAGAAGCAATATCCTTTGTTCCAACACCATCAACAACACTACACCTTAAGTTCCTACAATACTAACCCCACCAACAACATCAATAACAGCATCAACAATAAAGAAATAAACAAAATATATACAAAAAATGATAATGCCAACAAGGATTTTAAACTTCCCCTCACAGATGACTTTTTTGCATATTATAATAAACACAACGGTTCGTTCATTCAAGACTTAAAAGTTCCTTCAAATTTTTTAAATAAATATGATATGGGTAAATGATAATTAAATAAAAACACAGATGTAAATAACTTTCAAAGAAGAAGACGAGAATGAAAGAGCAATAGTGAACCATATCTGCAATGTCAAAAGCAAGGGAATCAAAATAGCAATTTCAGTCGAAAAAAGATATAGATCGGTTTAGATCTGAAAGAATATTTATAAGTAAGTGGAGAGAAAAAAGGAGATGATTGTTATAACCCTAAAGAAGAGAGAAAGAAAATGATGAAACATGAATAAATTTAGGGTTGAAGGAGATATAATTCTATACAAGATTTTAAATATTCTTTTATAACTTAAGGGGCACGAAGAAGACAGATGACATTGAAAATACAAGACTAGACTACTCAATGAGATTTTTGAGTTATCCAAGAAATATTTTCTACCACCTCTAGTAGTACTATTTTACTATCTTTCTTCTTCTTCTTTCAGATAAAAGATTGCTTAAAAATTTTAAAAATAGAATTCAAACATATATGTCATCTGTTGCAACAGATATAAATATCTATTTGAAATTTTCCAATAACTCAGTCATCTATCAAAACATATGTAAATATCTACTTGAGAATTAAATCAAATATGTCACTTGTTGTAATAGATATCAATATCAATTTGAAATTTTCCAACAGCTCAGTCATCTGTCAAATAGATGCAAATGTCTATTTGATAATTAAATCAGATAAGTCATCTGTTATAACAAATATCAATATCTGTTTGAAGTTTTCCAATAGCTCAGTCATCTGTCAAAAGAGATAGAAATGTCTATTCGATAATTAAATGAGATATGCCATCCATTGCAACAGATATCAATATTTGTTTGAAATTTTCCAACAGCTTAGTCATCCATCAAAACATACGTAAATGTCTATTTGATAATTAAATCAGATATATTATCTGTTGTAATAGATATTAATGTCTGTTTGAAAATATCCAATATCTCAGTCGTCTATTGCAGCAGATTTATATGCAATTCATAGGGTGAACAACAAATTTAATTGAGTCTTTGCAATTACATAATTTTGGTATTGCGTTCCACCGACCTGAGTCGGAGTCATCGATCGATCACTCTAAGTCAAAATATTTTGTATTAACTTGTTATTGAGGTAGTACCTAAATTAAGTTAGATAGAACAAAGGATGATTATAGTAGGGTGAACCACAACTTCAATTGAGTCTTTACGATTGCATGATGTTTGTACTGCGTTCCTACCTACCTGAGTCAGAGTTAATGATAGATTATTCTGAGTTGAAACATTTCATATTAACTTATTATTGAAGTTAATTTAGATAGAACTAGGTATTAGTACATTAGGGTGAACTACAACTTCAATTGAGTCTTTGTGATTGCATGATATTGGTATTACGTTCCTACCGACCCAAGTCAGAATAATCGATCAATCACTCTAAGTCAAAACATTTTGTATTAAGTTATTATTGAGCTAGTATCTAAATTGTTTTATATAGAACTAGGGATGAGTACATTAGGGTGAGCTGCAACTTTAATTGAGTTTTTGCGATTACATGATATTGGTATTGCATTCCTACCGACCCAAGTAGGAATCATCGATTAATTACTCTAAGTCAAAAAAATTTGTATTAACTTATTATTGAAGTAATAACTAAATTGATTTATATAGAACTAGGGATAAGTACATTAGGATGAACTACAACTTTAGTTGAGTCTTTGAAATTGCATGATATTGGTATTGCATTTCTATCGACCTGAGTCAGAGTCATCGATCGATCACTCTACATCGATATATTTCATATTTACTTATTATTGAGATAATACAAAGATTGATTTATATAGAACTAGGTATGAGTATATTAGGGTGAAGTAGAACTTTAATTGAGTCTTTGCGATTACATGATGTTGGTATTGCGTTCCTCCCAATCCAAGTCGTGGATCGATCACTCTGAGTCAAAACATTTCATATTAACTTATTATTGAGGTGATACCTAAAATGATTTAGAAAGAACTAGGTATGAGTACATTAGGGTGGACTACAAATTTAATTGAGTCTTTACGATTGCTTGGTGTTGGAATTGTGTTCCTCCCAATCTGAGTCGTCGATCATCACTCTTAGTTTAAATGTTTCGTATTAACTTATTATTTGGGTAATACCTAAATTAATTTTGATATAATTAGGTATAAGTACATTAGGGTGAAATAAAAATTCAATTGAGTCTTTACGATTGCATGATATTGGTATTGCGTTCCTACCGACCCGAGTTAGAGTCGTTGATCGATCACTCTAAGTCGAATTATTTTGTATTAAATTTATATTGAGGTAATAAATAAATTTATTTTGATAGAACCAGGTATGAGTACATTAGGGTGAACTACAACTTTAATTGAGTCTTTGTGATTGCATGATATTGGTATTGCATTCCTACCGATTGGAGTCGAAGTCATCGATCAATCACTCTGCGCTGAAATATTTCATAATAACTTATTATTGAGCTAATACATAAATTTATTTATATTGAAATAGGGATGGGTACATTAGAGTGAAGTACAACTTCAATTGAGTCTTCGCAATTGCATGGTGTTGGTATTGCGTTCCTCTTGATCCGAGTCGTCGATCAATCATTTTGAATTGAAACATTACATATTAACTTATTATTGTGGTAATACCTAAATTGATTTAGTTACAAGTAAGGATGAGTACATTAGGGTGATTTACAAATTCAATTGAGTCTTTGCAATTACATGATGTTAGTATTGCGTTCCTCCCGATTCGAGTCGTCGATCAATCACTCTAAGTCAAAATATTTTATATTAACTTATTATTGAGGTAATGCCTAAATATATTTATATAGAACTAGGGATTATTACATTAGGGTGAACTACAACTTTAATTAAGTCATTGCGATTGCATGATGTTTGTATTGCATTTCGACCAACCCGAGTCAGAGTCGTCGATCGATCACTCTAAGTAAAAATATTTTGTACTAATTTTTTACTGAGCTAATACTTAAATTGATTTATATAGAGCTAGGTATGAGTACATTATGGTGAACTACAACTTTAATTGAGTCTTTGCGATTGCATGATATTGGTATTGCATTCCAACCGACTCGAGTCAGAGTCGTCGATCGATCACTCTGGGTCAAAATGCTTCATAATAACTTATTATTGAGATAATACCTAAATTGATTTAGATAGAACTACGGATGAGTACATTAGGATAAAGTACAACTTTTATTGAGTCTTTACAATTCTATGATATTGGTATTGTGTTCCTCCCGATCTGTGTTGTTGATCGATCACTCTGAGTTGAAACGTTTCATTTTTTTTAAAATTTTAAAAAATAATTAAGGTCTATTCAGACTAAATTAACATTTTCAAAACTTGTCATTCTTTTCTAAAACACAAATCAGCATATATAAATCAACTATTTGGGGGAAAAATGATTCATAATTTCAAATCTCAATTTTCTTGCTCTTTTCCCTCTCTCAATAATACAAACAACAACTACTCAACAAATTTCTCAACCTTTCACAACAGGTCAGTTTTCTTCCCATTTCCGACCACATAGGTGTTATTTTTGTCTTCATTCTTGCTTGTATCCATCGTTTTCTCTGTCTTCATAGGTAACAAAGTTCGAAAAGGGTTATATATTTGTTATTTTTTCTAAAAATTAGAATTTTTATTTAATGATGAAAAATAAGACTTTTAATTGTATTATCTTCAAGAATGGATTAACAATTTTGAGTTTTGATGCTAAAAACATAGGAAGAGCTCGAGAAAACCTTAGATTTTTTCGTAGTATTTCATTGACTGTCATGGTATTGTTAGATAGTGTTTGTGGTTGTGTCGGTATTGGTGGTGGTGTCGGTATTGACGGTGGTGTAGGTGGTCTTGGTGGTGGTGGTGGCGGCGGTTTTGGTGCGGGTATTGGTGTCATTGGTGGCATTGATAGTGGATTTGGTGGTGGTCTTGGTGGTCCATTTGTTTCAATAGGTGGGAATATCTATTGGGAGATATTAAATAGGTGTTCAGACAGATTTCCCATTTGTTTCAATTTATGGGTTATCCGTAGGAGTATTTATTTGTAATGTGACGTATAATAATTTATTAAAATTTGTCTTAGCTTTTTTTTTCAAAAAATAAAATTATTCAGACATCAAATGTGATGTATTTTTTGTATTTCTATTGTTTGTAGTTAAAAGATGTCTCTCAAAAGAAAAGAAACTGGAAGTGGATCAACTTTTGACCACCCAAAAAAAAGGCTAGAGTACAGATGGATTCGGAGAAACTTCCTGAACGATCTTAGTTAGGAAAAAATGAGGCTGAGAAAAGTAATGAAAATGGTGATGGAGAAGGGAAAAGGGTGATGGAGAAAGGTATACAGAGACTGGTGAGGAAAATAAAAGTGAGAAGGAAGACGACGATGAACAAGATGATAATGCCTCGCCAACGAGGCGTGAAATAAGATCGAAATCCCAACATGAGGCTATTAAAACTATTAGTATTATTTGGTTTGAATTTGTGATGCCGATAGATGACCCTGCAAAACCAACTGGTGATGCTTACTCGTAATCTTATGATGCCGCCGATAGGATAATGGACCTCAATTTCTACAACAATTTCAAGAATAGGTACAATAGGCTCTGTAAGCTAGCATCAACTCTCGGTGGCACGAGATTTGATATGTTAGTTTCTATGTACGAATGGGAGGAAGAAATGATTAACTATGTTAGAGGGAAGAGGCCATATTGTAATACCCCGTACCTTTTCCTAGCTTGAAATCATCTAAAAAATGTTACGAGCTTTATTTAAAAGATGAATCCACTTTTGTACATATGGTATTTTTAAGATTTTCACTTTTTGTCATGCGGGAAATTCAATAATCTTTCCATCGATATAAAATTAGCCTAAATCCAATAACCAGGTAAGAAGTTATGACTATTTCAAGTTCCCATCGTAAAACAGCGCCATATTGGTCAATAGCACGTCGCACCACATGCTAAAATGACAATTGTTCTTTTCCAGTGTCTCAGTGTGATTTCCTCCACGTCGCGCCAAAGTTCCAGGTCACAAAAGAAGGGGCAACAAGATGGTTGAGTGTCGCACTATCCCTCAGTTTCTCAATTGTCAAATTCCAGTGACACGGTGCGATAGCGCCGCATCGCGCCAAGGGTCCAATTCAGAAAATTTTTACTGAAATTACAAGACACGTCCAGGATTAAAAGGATCAATTTCCCACCCCTATTTAATCCCTTTAACATATTTTAACACGTGCTTCAGCTACTTTTCACCCAAAATGCACTCTCTTCTCTCAAAAACTTCTCAAGAACAACCTAGGGCTTTTCATAGAAGATTCAGAATCAAGAATTTCCTCCATCAATCTTCATCTATTTATGAACCAAGGTATGCATAGTATTCATTCATGGACTCTTTTCATCCATGAAGCCTAAGAACCCTTTTCTAAATTCAAGTTTATGGATTTTGTTATGAATTTCATGACTAGGCTGCTCTTGTTCATGTGGATAATGAGAAATTGAATTCTATTCCATGTTGGGTGATAAGTTCTATGTGGGTTAAATTATTATAGATATAGATTCATGCAAACCTATGAATAAACCCTTGAATGATGAAATTACAGTTGAACCATGATGTTTAATTATTGTACAATGGTGTTTACATGTACCATGCCGACAATATGTTTGGTTAATTGCCTAGTTGAAGGAAAAGTGCCTAACTAGCATGATACCATGAAATTCCCATGTATGTACAAGTTATGACTGTCACATGTTTCGATAAAATGCTTCTATAAATATATTATGGATTATGATATCAGTTATATGTTCAAGTAAGTTATGTTTGGTCAGTTTCCTTTTATCGAGTCCTGGGGGTACTCGTACCCAAAACATTAGTTATGTGCCTAGAGCTATGTCATGTTTTCATGATACTCTCAATCAAGCTATGAATCCTTACACTTCAGACAGTCTTATGACTCAGGAAATCTCTATGATCTCATGAATTCAGTCAGTTGTCAGATATCAGTAGTATTCCATCAGTCAACGGAGTTCAGTAGCTCAGCCCATGTTCAGTTCAGTAAATCATGTTCAGAGTCTATTCAGATGGGAATAGGAATTAGCACCGAGTGAACCCAAGGATGGGAACACACACTATCAGATGAGGGTATGATTCTTATAAGTCATCCTTGCATTCTAGAACTATGTCGCCAACATAGGTTAAGACATTAACACTATCTGATGAGGGTTGATGAGGTGGGTAAACACTGTCATATGAGAGTCCCACTGTTCTCGTTTAGGGGACACTATCAGACAAGGGTCACCCACAGCTTGTCTTTACCGGTGGCGCAGTATTAACACCCTTCCAATTGGGGTTACAAATTGGACCCCAACTCAACTATAATGTCATATTAGAGGCATATTGGGTAGATAACTACTTCCTATAGTTTTATGTTACAAAATCAGGAATGTTAAACGCAGTCCATTAGTCTCAGTATTAGAACTCAAATAGTTCTTCAGATTTCAGGACTATCAGATATAGTAAACTTAGATACAGTACAGGACTCAGCTAGTTCCATTTGATTCAGAACTGTCAGATACAATCACTCATGTTATCAGTTATATTAGTTATCAGTATGTCATGTTATCAATATTCAGATTCAGTAATCATGTTATAATGGTATCAGTGTCAGTTATTATGTCTCATGCTCATGATAATCAATCTACTATTGTAATTGTTTATGCATATGAACCCCATGCATTCAGCCTACCTCATATGCATACCAGTACATTCAATGTACTAACGTATTCGTGCTATGGTGTCTTATGCCATAGGTTCAGAGACACAAGCTCCAGAGCATCAGTAGATTCCAGTCTCAGCTGTTAAAGTTAGTAGTGAGTCCTCATCTTTCGAGGACATAATCATCTTTTTATTATCTCAGTAATTAGTTTATTAGTTGGAGTTAGTTGGGGACATGTCCCACCAACTCCTTATTTAGACAATCACATTTTAGAGGCTTTCCAGACTACAGTATGTTCAGATAGCTTACTTCAGTTGTTTTGGGTATTTCATACCCCTCCCTGATGTTATATTTTTATCAGATACTATATCTAAGTTTTGAACCTTATCACTTTTCAGTTCATGTTTCCACTTTATAAAATATTTTATGCAGTATACAGGTACAGATATTAGTCATGGGTTAGCTTGTGGTCCTTCGGGGTCATGAGCACCATGTAGCGTTCTGGGTACCAGATTTGAGGCATTACACATATCCACACGGCAAAAGCTTAACCAAGGTAAAGAGAATTCTTATAGTCATGAACGTGGAATTCAAATATTTTCTCGCTGTTGAGATACTTCTCGAGGAGGTAAAGATTAAGGTTTATGACTACAACTTACCTGTCATCAAGGACACCACTTTTTTTATCAACATGCAACCACTATTGGAGTTGTTCCCTAGATTATTGAGGTAGAGTAAACTGATGGATCATTTGCCAGTGGAATTCTTGATGAAGAAAGCATGAGATTTTGAAGGTCAAAACAAGGGCATGCAACCTCAAAAAATAAAACCAGTGCCACGTGCAATCCCTACTTCCTTGCATACATCTAATGCTGACTAACCCACGTAGAAGTGTCTGATCTGTGCCACACCATTGTGGAAAAGATTCAAGAGGTCTGGGCTTATGGGTTACTAAATAAATGGTTGGAGCCTATATATAAAGAAAAAGATGTACAAAGACAAACACCATAATAATTTTTTATGTTTGATTTTTTTATAATATAACAGATTGTCTATCTGTTGTAACAGATTGTATATTTGTTGTGAAAGATTGATTATCTATTAGAATAGGTTGGTCATCTGTTATATTATGTAGATGTCTCTCAGTCTCTATCACAACAGATATACAATCTGTTGCAACATGTAGTCTATCTATTGCAATTGATAGGTAATCTGTTGGAACAAATTTAAAAAGTAGGAGTACCTGCTAGATAATTTCCAATAGATGACCTACATGTTGCAACATATGTCTAAATCTATTAGATAATTTCCAACATATATGTCATCTGTTGCAATATATGTATTATCTGTTGCGATATTTGAATCTAGCATTCCATTTAAATTAATAAGTTCATAACTAAGAATTAAATTATATTCATAGAAAAAATTAAATAAATCAAATCCTTCAAAAATCACATGAAATAACTCAACAAATAAATGAAATATAAAAAAATCATTATGGGTATAAATGATCTACTCTACAAATAAATCAAAAATTTAACCTTTGGTGACAACAATTACCACGGAGAGGTTATTACTTTGACAAACTAAAGCTATAAAGATCTACTCAATATGGACAAGTTGTTCTTCATCCGGTGCTATGGAATTTGTCTTTGGTCATCGTGGATCTTTAATATCGCTTGCGTACAATTTCTGAGCTTTCACTTCTTCGTATTTCCATAAAAGAGCAGAATATCTTTTGTGGAGTAATATGGTATCAAGTCCATCTTTAGGTACTTGTAATACATCACTCAAATACTCGTATAAATGGCAACATAAAGACAACAATCCTTGTATTTTACAAAAGTAGATAATCCATATCTTGCAATTCGAATAAGCATTGTGAAATTTATGAAATAAAACTAAATCATGATACTTACAAGCTACCAATGGGTAGCTGAGCAATTCCTTCGACATATTTTATATCAAACTGATTACCCATTTTATCCCTATATGCTTCAATCGTTGACCAATCAGTACAAACTTTTTTGTCCAAAAAGTCACTCATATCAAGGTAAGTAGGCAATATTTTGTCCAGCTTTTGTATCTCCGATGATGGTGCAGAACGTCCCCTTCTCAACATCAAGTTATAAACTTGGATGCACCTCTCTTTTAAAATAACGACAGCCACCACCCAATGGAATTCATCACCGCAATTGATTGAAATGTACACTTCATCGACCAAATGCAAAGGTAAGCCAAATGGAATGCTAAAACCTTTGATGATGTTGATTAAGCATTCCTCAGTTCGGGAAACTTCCTCCTGTTGTTGACAAAACGTATCGTAGGACTTATTGATGTAAAATTTGTACAAATAATTATTTGTCATATATTTGTATTGTTCTTGTGTTTGCAACTTGGCTTTCTTTCGGAGGTAGTAAAAAATAACATCGACGTGCTACACATATTATCAAACATTTTAGATTATGTGATAATAAAATTAATACACGAATGTAATTAAATAACGTATTAATTAATAGTAATATGTATGACATTTAAACCTCATTATTCCAACAAGTTTGGGGTTGTGACATCAAATAGAACAAATCCTTCATTCTAAGATGTGCAACAACAAAGTTGAACATATCAAAACCAAGGCTCGAATCATTCACTTTGTAGTGTCCGTCATTTTGTTTTCTACATGATTGATATGTGTTAATGTCATATTTTTACAACAAGAATTATATAGATCAATATCTTTAACAACTGATTTGATTACCTGCTGGTGTGATGCTTTAACAATCCACTGGCAATCCATCTGAATAGTCGTTGATCAACTTTGTTTATTTTTTTGGAGACTCGTTCGAGATGTTGAACCCTTCAAATGGGTAGTTCTTTCATTCTCCCAATCTGGCAGGCTTCATATTTTTTTCATGGAAGCAGTTGATGGATTATCAACTGTGATATTATACTGTTAGCAGTAGCTTTTACTGTGACATCCACTTGGAAATCCAGAATTATCAAGGTTAATAATCACAGATATACAATAGATTATCTATCTATTGCATTAGACGGATCATCTAATGGGACAAACTCGAACAGATAAAATAGAGTTGTACGATAATTTCAAATAGATGACCTATCTGTTTCAACATATGACTCATCTGTTGGTACAAATTAAAATAGTAATAAGTCCTACTTGATTTGCTAAAATAGATGGACATATGTTGCAATAGATAATGCATCTGATGCAGCAGGTTATATAACAGTTGGAATAGATGTATATATCTGTTTGATAATTTTTAGTAGATGTATAATCTGTTGAAAAAAATATGTGTCTGTTTGCTTATTGGAACATATGATATAGATTCACCTTCTTCAGCTTATGCTGCTATCCTGTGGTCCTCGTACATTGATGAAAGTGCAACACAGAGACAGAGGATTTGCAATTTTGGTTTTTTCAATGTTTGATGTTGCCTTGGAAATTTCTTTCCATCTCCTCTTTACGACTTTGATCTCTAGTGGAGTGTATGGATATGAAATCCTCTTTGATGTAATGACACCCCTCTTAGATGTCATTTCCTTTATAAAAGAAGTTAATGTATTAATAATATTAATCACTTCATCATGTTTTGCCTTGCAGTCTTGATATTTGCATGCAGAACATTTGCTAGATGTGGCAAAATCTATATACCCAGTATGATCATAATCATAATGGTTTGTTGTTTCAAAAACTGTTAGAGGAGCACCACTACCACTACTCCTACCATCATCAACAACAACAAGCCCACCCTTTAAAATTATTTTTATTGTGATGGTCGTTGCACCAAATAATTCCTCCTTTGTTCTATCAATGGCCTTAGGGTCTGATAAAGTTTATAAATACCATAAAGTAAGAAAAAATAGCATCTTCAACTCTCGATTGGTCTGAACAAGCCACAGATGGACAATCTAAAATAAATCAGTACATATATTAGAATCATGATGAAATCATTTTTAAAAATCATTCATTAAAACAAAAACATAATAAGGATTACATTTACTGCTTCCTTCAAGGGGTTGATAAGATCAAGAATTTTTGCATTTTTATCAGTTTTGACTGGCAAGCATCTCAGGATTCGTGGACATGAAACTTCTTCCTGATAGTTCACTTGTTGTGTCAAATAAGTGATGGCTTCAAATGCCCAAGCCTGTATAATAATGCTAATAAATAAAAAGTATTATTAAAAAACAAAAAAATGAATCATTTCATGATTAAAAAAACATTTACAATGAAAGCCCATGGAAAGCTATATAAGTTGGCTATACTTGGTATTAACAGAGTCAACAAATATTTGACAGTCATTTTGTAGCTTTCATAACCCCAGGGATAGCTATTAAATGCCTCAAGATTCCCGAAGATCTTTATCAAATCAAGTGGTATGTTATTGTTAACGTCTCTCACCCAAAGAATATTATGTACAAAACAAATCAAGCACAATGATTTCTTGTGCTTTTTTTAAAGTCTTTTACCTGTCAACTCTTATATCAAATTAATGACTTTAAAGCTTGGACCAATAAGGGACACCAGGTCATCACAATCACTCGAATTGTCTTTGCCTTTTTGGGTGTGCGGGGTGTTTTTTTAGGTTAGAATAGGTATAAATTGAGACAGGGAAGAAGGATAATATTTTAATCTAGTAAATATGGCAAACTCCTTCCAACAAAAAAAAATAGGCATGCCATATTAATTTAGCCACACCTCATCCATCTTATCTTTGTTTTCATACATAAACCTATGCTTGAGAAGATCATATGCAATTTTCATTTAGAAACAAGAATTGTTGTCCTCCAACAAATCAAGATATTTCCCAAAATAGTTGTCCTTCAATAAGCATCCAATTTTTATTCTCAAAGTATTTTTCTGAAGGCGTCGAGAGATTTTCCCATGGCTGACTTAATAATGAAATCACCCATTAAATCTGTGGCACTATCGCACTGTATTCTCATAAGATAACGATCAATGCTAAAGGTTTTGACCAACTCTTCCATGGAAGGGATATTAGCATTTGGATCATCTCTTTTGAAATATTCCTCCTGACCATGTTCATCATCTTCTGCTTTTGATTGAGATAACGCTTATAAAGCACACTCATAGAGTAGTAGATGTAGCCTAGCTGCTTCACCTGTTCCTTTACTTTGACTTGATTTAGTTTCTTTTCTTTTGGGAGCCATATTATCTAAAACAGTAAAATAATAGTTCCAACAGACCATACGTCTATTGCACCAGGTAGGATATTTTTTATAGCATATAACCAACCTATTGTAGTGGATGATCAATCTGTTGGAAATAGTAAAAATAGGCCACACATCTGTTGCACCAGGTAGGTTATCTGTTGCAGCCTATAACCAACCTATTCTAGCGGATGAGTAATCGATTAGAAATAATAAAAATAGATCACTCATCTATTATACTAGGTAGGTTATCTGTTGTAGCCCATAACCAACCGGTTACAACGAATGACTAATCCATTGGAAACAATAAAAATATATCACTCATCTGTTGAAATAGATCACTCATATATTGCCTAATGAGTAATCTCTTGTATCAATATTATTTAGATTTCTTCTAAATAGAAGAGTCGTCTGTTGCAGCAGATGAATGATTTGTTAGATTGTTCATCTGTTATATCAGATTTTCATTGTTGCATCAGATTTTAGCTGTATCATCAGATGTTTAACCTATTGCATTAGATGTTTCCTCGGTTGCATCAGTTGATTCATCTGTTGTAATATATGTTTAATTTGTTGCATCAGATGTTTTATCTATTGCATCATATGTTTAATCTGTTACATCAGATGGTTCATCTATTGCATCAGATGATTCATCTATTACAACACCATTTTTACCAAGAAAAATAACAAATCAACCCTGCAACACCAACACAATACACACACACACACCAAGAACATCAACGGTGACCAAAAAGCACCAACGAATCGGATCAACAGTTTGACAACAAGAACTACAATAATAACAAAAAAAATATTTCACACTGGAAAGAGTAGAGAAGAAATACCTGAAATTAGGGTTTTATTTAGTCCAGATTTTAAATTTAAGCAAAAAAATATTGAAATTGTTAACTAATTCTAGAAGAGAAGTTGGCTCAAGTTAACCTCCTCTGATTCTTCATAACTAAAAAATATAATTTTTTTTATTTGTGATAGAAGAAATGGAACGATGAAGAACTCAAAGTTGTTGTCACCGGAGAACACTGCTTGTCATGTCGATTGACGGTTGAAAGTCGAAAAAAACTTGCCTAGCTATTTGTCACTAGAGGTTGAAGTCATCGGGGATTAAAGGGAAAAATTTTTGCAGAACTATTGGTTGGGAAAGAGTTGAGAGAGACTGTAGAGAGAGAGAGAGAGAGAGGAGAGAGACGGTTGATTTAGAAAGGAGAGGGATGTGAGTTGATTTGTATTTTTAAAAAGATTAGAAAGTTTTACAAATATTAATCAAGTCCACATTTAACTTAATCAAGTTTCCTAATTATGTTTGACCCTCTAAGTTGGTCAATGTCACCAATCCTTCATTCAAGACTTAAAAGACACCTTTCCTTCAATTTTCTCTAGAAACTTGGCCCTAACCATACTATAGGCCAACATTGACCTTTCACTCAAATTGCAATATATATTTTTATGAATAATACGTAATAAAATATTCCTTTTCATAATATTTAAATATATATATATATCTATGATATATTAAAAGTCTGAAGGCCATTAAAAATGTGATTTGAACATTTTATCCTTCATTAAAAATACTTTGTAATAGATAAAACCGTCATTTACTATTTTATTTAAATTATTGTTTTACTATTTTTACAATATTATGATTTTTACCTCAACTAAAATTTATATAAGGAGAAAACCCTAATTTTAGTCTTTATATATATTTATTACGCAAACAAAAATGTTTCATGGAACATCATATTTCTCTCCCAAGAAAGATGGCCGTCTAAAAATCAATATTATATTGTTGGAATTTGCGTAATTAGAACATTAGGTTAGTATGTTGATTCTTTCTTCGTTTGCTATTATTTTACTAAATTGCTTTGTGTAAATTTTTCTGGCTATTTTTGCTTAAATGATCAAGTTGAATAGATTTTAACCAGAGGTTAGTGTTATTTTTTTTTTTTTTTGAATATATGGTAGGTGATTCAAGCAATAAATTTTACATCATCCTTTTTTATTTATATTCTTATGTCTCCCTCGGCTTTTGATCGTCTAGTCAGTAACTTTATTCATTATATTTTTATTAATATCTTATTTTTATTTTATTGATCTATGATAGGAGATATACAAATTAGGGGTGTGCAAAAATCGAACCGACCAATAAATCGAACCGATAAAAATATTATTGATTGATTTTTATTGGGTTATTCTTGTTATTGGGTTAATGGTTTTTAAATGGTTTTATAAAAAATGTTTATTGGGTTATTGGTTCGATTTTAATTTTTCTTATTGGGTGATCGGGTAAGTCGATAACCCAATAAGAACATACTAAATTACTATTTTACATCCACTTATATATATGTGTGTGTGTATGTATGTATGTATGTATGCATGTAGAGAAAATTGAAGGAAATGTGTCATTTAATTCTTGAATGAAGGATTGATGACATTGACAAACTTAAAGGGACAAATATAATTAAGAAAATTAATTAAGTAAATTGTGTACTTGATTAAAGTTTATTAGGTCATTGGTTCGGTTTAAGTTTTTCTTATTGGGTTATCGGATAAACCGATAACCCAATAAAAATATACTAAATTACTATTTTACACCTACTTATATATGTTTATGTGTGTATATATGTATGCATGTATGTAGAAAAAATTGAAGGAAAGGTGTCATTTAAGTCTTGAATGAAGGATTGGTCTCATTAAACAACTTAAAGGGTCAAACATAATTAGGAAACTTGATTAAGTTAATTTTGGACTTTATTATTATTTTCAAAACTTTTTAACATTTTAAAAAATATAAATCAACCGACACCCCTCCCCTCTCCAAATCAACCGTCTTCCCCCCCTCTCTCTCTCAACAGTTTCTCCCAACCAACAGTTCTGTAAATTTCTTCTTTCAATCCCCGGGGACTTCAACCTCCGTCGACAAATAGTTTGACTTCGAGTTCCTTTTCAACTTTCAACTGTCAATTGATGTGTCAGCCTTGCTCTCCTACCACAACAGCTTTGAATTCTTCATCGTCTTTTTTCTTTTCTCATAGGTAAAAAATTATGGCCTTTTTAGTATTACGGACAACAAGGAACTTGAGCCAACTTCTCTTTTAGTATTGGTTAACAATTTTAATATTTGTTTCTTTAATTTGAAATGCGACCTGAATAAAATCCTAATTTATGGTATTTCTTCTCTTCTCTTTTAGGAGTGAATTATGATTTTTTGTTGTTTGTTGTATTTTTTTGAAGTTTGATTTTTCCTGTTTGTGTTTGAACAAACAAAACAACGATGTTGGTATTTTTGGTGTTTTGTCTGTTGCTGGGTTGATTTGTTCTCATTTTTGGTAAAATAGTGATATTGTTGTTGTTCTATTGAACAAAATTATGCTACTGTGTTTTCTACAATAGATTAACCATCTGATGCAGCAACTTAACTATCTAATGCAATAGAGAAATCATCAGATTAAATATCTGATGCAACGGATTGACCATCTGATGCAACAGAGTTAACATCGAATTAAAAATCTGATGCAACAGAGTAACAATATGATGTAATAGATTTACCATCGGATGCAACAGATGAACCATCGAGTTAAAAAGCTGATGCGATAGATTAACCATTTGATGCAACTGAGGAATCATCAGATTAAAAATTTGATGTAATAGATTAATCATCTGATGCAATAGATGAACCTTCTATTGGATGAAATCCTATCAACTATTCTAATAGGACATGTCCAAGACTTGACTTTTCCAATTGATCATTGATCTATCATGATAGATGACCCTTCTGTTGGAAGAAATCTAAACAATATTGACCATTGATTACTGTTCCAACAGATCCCTCATATGTTGTAACAGATGTATGATATATTGCACAGACCATTCATTTGTCTCAACATATAAGTGATATATTTTATATTGTTGTAACATATTACTCATCCATTGTAACAGGTTAGTTAACTGTTCCAATAGATCACTCATATATTGCAATAGATGTGTCATCTATTGCAGAGACCAGTCATCTATTACAAAAGTTGATTAAACTATTTTTAATATCGCAATAGATTACTCATTCGTTGTAACAGGTTAGTTATTTGTTGCAACAGATAAACTACCTGGTGCAACAGAAGTGTTATCTGTTGGAATTATTATTTTACTATTTTGCTTGTTAGATTTACTATTATCCTTTTTAATAATGAATCAGTCAATTATAATCTATTTTATACTCCTATTAGTTTTAGATAATGTGGCTCCCAAAAGAACAGAAACCGAATCAAGAACAAGTAAGGAAACAAGTGAAGCAGCTAGGCTACATATATTACTCTATGAGCTTCCTTTACAAGCGTTATCTCAATTATGAGCAGAAGATTATAAACTAAGGGAGGAGGAAAGTTTTAAAAGAGATGATCCAAATTCTAATAGCCATTGAAGAGTTGGTCAAAACCTTCAACATTGATTGTTATCCTATGAGAATGCAGTGCGAAGGTGCCAAAAATTTAATGGGTGATTTTATGGTTAAGTCAGCTATGGGAAAATCTTTCGACGCCTTCATAAAAATACTTTGAGAACAAAAATTGGATCCTTATTTCAACGACAACTACTTTGGGCAATTATTTGATTTGCCAGGGAACAAAAGTGCGCTTTTTTAAATAAAAATGATATTTGATCTTCTCAAGCATAGGTTTATGTATGAAACAAAGGTAAGAAGGATGAGCTATGGATAAATTACTGTGGCATTCCTATTTGTTTTGGTTGAAATGAGTTTGCCACAGTTACTGGACTAAAATGTTATTCTCCTTCTCCTTCTTAAGTTATACCTATTCTAACCCCCAAAAAGTACCCCGCACCCCCAAAAAAGGCAAAGGAAATTCGAGTGATCATGATGACCTGGTTTCCATTGTTGGTCCAAGCCTCAAAAATAAAAATTTTATAGAAGCATTGAAAGGTAAAAGAATTTCAAAGAAGCACAAAGAATCATTGTGCTTGGTTTGGTTTATACATAATATTCTTTGGGAGAGAGACATTAACAACAACATAAGATTTGGTTTAATAAATCTCTCCAAGGATCTTGAGGCATTTAACAGCTATCCTTGGGGTTATGAAAGCTTCAAAATGACTGTCAAATATTTGTTGACTCTATTAACGCCAAAGACAGTCAACTTATATGGCTTTCCATGGGCTTTCATGGTAAATGTTTCTGTTATTATGATATGATTCATTTTTTTATTCAATAATGATTTTGATTTATTAGCATTATTTTATAGGCTTGGGCGTTTGAAGTCATTCCTTATTTGAGACAACAAGAGAACTACCAAGAAGAAGTTTCCTTTCCAAGAATCTTGAGATGATTTTTGGATAAAGATAATAAAAATACAAAATTTTTTGATCTCTCCATTCCCCCGAAGGATGCAGTAAGTATAATTATAATTAATGTTTATTTTTATTAATGATTTTTTGAATGATCTAATCATTATTCTAATTTATGTAATGATTTATATTAGATTGTGCGTCTGTCGCTTGTTTCGATAAATCGAAACTTGAAGATGCCATCTTTTATACTTTATGGTCTGTACAAACTGTATCAGACCCTAAGGTTATTGAAAAAATAAAAATGAAATTTTTTGGAGCAACAATGATCACAAGAAAAATAATTTTAGAGGGTGGGCTGGTTGTTGTTGATAGTTTTAGGGGTGATAGAGCTGTTGGTGGTGGTAGTGGTGTTGATGTTGGTGCTAATGATATTTCTCTTATAGTTTTTAAAATAAATCATTATGAGATGATCATACTGGTTATACAGATTTTGCCTCTCCCAGCGAATGTTCTGTATGCAAATGTCAAGACTGTAAGGCGAAACATGGTTTAGTGATTCATGGTATTAATGTATTAACTGCTTTTGTAAAGGAATTGACATCTAAGAGAGGTATCATTCCATCAAAGAGGATTTTATATCCATCCACTTCATTAGAGACTAAGGCTAAGAGGTGAAGAAAAGTAATTTCCAAGGCATTATCAAGCATCTAAAATAGCGAAATTGTGACTCCTCTGTTCGTGTGTTGACCTATTGAATAATGTACAAGGGCCACGGAAGAGCAAAACGAGCTGAAGAAGGTGAATATATATCGTATGCTCTAACTAACAAACAAACACATATCTGTTTCAACATATGACACATCTGGTGAAAATTATCAAATAGATATATATATCTATTGCAATATTTGACTAACCTGTTGCATCAGATACACTATCCATTGTAATATATGTATCATCTATTTTAGTAAATCAAACAACTCTACGTACAATTTTTATTTATACCAACAGATGGCATAGCTGCTGCAACGGATGGGTCATTTATTGGGACAAATTAAATCAAGACTTCCTACCATTTTATTTTTTCCAAACAGATGAGTCATATGTTGCAACAGATGGTTCATCTGTTGGAAATTATCATATATGTCTTCCTCGTGTTTTAATTTGTCCCAATAATTGATTCATATGTTGCAACAAAAATATAATCTATTTGGGAAAATTTAAAATAAGAGAAAGACTTTATTGATTTGCTAAAATAGATGAGTTATCATTTTTCATTTTTTTATTTCCGTGATTAGCATTGATCAATTTTGTCTTTCTAAGTCGATGTCACTGTAGAAGCTACTATTGAACAACATTGAAAATATGCTACTATTTTTATGAAAATACGGAGAAGCGAAAACACAGAAACTCTACACAAGCGATACTAAGGATCCACGATGACCAAACCCGAATTCCATAGCACCGAATGAAGAACAACTTGTCCATATTGAGTAGATCCTTATATCTTGGTCTGTCAAAGTAATAACCTTACCCCTCTTAGGAATTCTTGGCATCAAAACTTAAATTTTTATACAAGTTGGGTGGATGTGATTAATTTGATTGGTATGAAGAACGACACCCTTCAGAAGAAAATCGTGTGATCTGAGCGTTGTTGAAGAAATTCAAGGCTTTTGAAGAGAAATAAAATTGAGCAAGAAGATAATTCATTGTTGGCGTTATTACTACTGGTTTGGTGTTATTGGGCACATGGATATTCAAGCCTAATTGCTAAATTTTTTATGGTGGTGTATTTGTATTTTCTATTGGTTTGGTGTTATTTAGCACATGGATATTAAAGCATAATTTTTCATAAAATATCAAACATATTTATAAATATTTTGAAAAATGTAGGCCATCTATTGGAAATTATCAAACAATTCTTCCCCCTGTTGCAACAGATAATACTTAGATAGAAACATTAGCATAACGCAATAGATGACCAACCTATTACAACAGAAAACTATCTGTCCGAACAGGAAGAATATCTGTTACAATAGATGGATATAATCTATTGCATTATAAATATTTTAACTTTCATTCGACATAAAAAATTGTCACTACATGTAAAAAGTAAAGAATGTAAAGTAAAGTGACTTGAAATAAAAAATTATTATTTCATAGGTTCTTCTTTATACACAGGTTCCAAGCGTCTAGTTAGTACCCCATAAGCCCAGACCTTTTACATGTTTTCCATAGCGTTGTCGCACATAAAGGTCATTGGCTCAGACATTTCTGTGTCGGTCAGTAATTAGTCGATGTGTGCAAGGGCGTCTGACGTGCATGCAGAGCTGATTTTAGTTTTTGGAAGGTCCATATCCTTTTTTTGAGCGCCAAAATCCCATGGTTTCTTTATTAACACTTTCGCTGGCAAATGATCCATCAGTTTACTCTGCCTCAACAAGATAGGGAA
The DNA here is from genome assembly GCF_002878395.1 of Capsicum annuum. Lineage (NCBI taxonomy): Eukaryota > Viridiplantae > Streptophyta > Magnoliopsida > Solanales > Solanaceae > Capsicum > Capsicum annuum. The sequence goes on from NC_061111.1 coordinate 89,966,195, forward strand.
CAACTCCAATAGTGGTTGTATGTGATACAAGCATGAAGGGAACAAAAGGATACAAGGCATGGTCAAAGGCTCAAGCTTTGGATTTGGCAAGTGTTTGGAGTCTTTTAAAGTCTTGTAAAGTTGAAGGAGGAAAAGAGAATCCATAAACTCAAAAGGCACCTCACTTGAAGGGAAAAGAGGACTTTTTTCCTTATTTTTCAATAACCAAGAGGTACCCAAAGTTAGGGCTATCATGGTCTTTTAATGGACTCTTTTTAAACTCCAAAGGAGCACCCTTCATTAAGGGTATTTTTGTTATTATTTGTAATAAGTATAAATAAGCACCTTAGCTCGTATTTTCCGTAGTTTCAAGATAATGAACTGAGTGACTTTTAGATTGTAATCTTAGGGTTAGGTTATAGTATTTCTCTTCTCCTTAAGAGAGGGAATCCAAAACTTGAATCCTAATATATTTGGAATTGCCTTTTCACCTGTATCAGATTATTTGGCAAGAAAGGTGTTCTTGAGGAAGTGTGAGTCCTTTGGGTCACCTAAGAGGAAGGTTTGAGCCTACATTGGTGATGTGTATTTGAAGGTTACCTTCTAGTGCTATTCATTGGTGGAAGTAACGGTCTTTCTATCTATCTTTAATTTCATGCAATTCTTCTTCTTCATCTCCTTCTATTGTGTTGTTTTCTCTTTGTTTGGTTGCTGGAATTTGTCATCTTAGTAGCCACTTTTTGTGTGGAAAATTTTTTTGTCTAAAATCATATTCAAAGAATATTCCATTCTTCCAAGAAGAGGAGGGGACAAGGGGACAAACAAAGTACAAGTGCAAGTACAAGGGGGGGACTATTTCATTCCATTTTCATTTGAGACTTGAAAGAACCCTAAATTGCATCCTTTCACCCCCCGCCCCAAATCAAAAACTCTCACTTCCAAGGGATAGTGTTTGGGCCAAAACTAGGTTTTGGAAAAATTAAGAATTCAAAAAGTGACAACCAACCACATAGTGCCACATCATCACTTGTGGTCAACCAAAATTCGACTCTAAAATTAGATTTCCGAGTTTCTAATTTTTGATTCTAGTTTCTTTTAAGCTAATTCTATCACTAATTAAAAAACTAGTAAGTACCTACTAGGTTGTTAATTAGTCTAGAGTTCATTTATTTTGTGTCTTTGGTTTTTGTGTGCTTTTCTCATTTTTAAGTTGTAGTATTTTGTTGGTTCAAGTTCATGCATCACTTTATTTGAGTCATTTCAAACAAAGATCAATTTCGATTCAAAGCTTCTCACCTCTCAAGTAACTTGCCAAGTATTGGCGATTCTCCAACATTTGTGAAGCCAAGTGTGAGGTGAGGTTGAGTGTGAGTGAAGTTAGGGTTTTGAACCAACTTGTTTGCTAGTTTTTTAGGTTGTTTTCTTGTAGTTTTTTTGCTTTTTTCAGGTACAATTGACCATGGAAGCTGACTATTCTTCATCCCAATCCTTGGGAAATGGTATAATGGTAGCTTGAAGGCTCACTTTGGGCCTTTGACCGAAAAGTGAAGGATGATAATGATGCCTTGAGAATAGACTTGAAGGGTGGTTTTGACACTATAAAAGGTGATTTAGGATCCATGAGGCATGAAATGATTACAATTAAAGCGGGGGTTGATAGACTATGTCCACCAAAACCTATACAAAATTCAAACCACCAATTCTAAACCCATCATCAACCAAATCCAATGCCTCCTCTCCACAAGTTAGAATCTAAGGAGAAGGAGATCAAGCCTCAAGATGAAGAGAAAATGGATGGTGAGTTACAAGAAGAGTGTGAAGAAAAAAGGGTAAGAGAAAGGGAAACCATGGGTAATGAAGTTGGAAGGGAAAACAAATGCTTGATTGTGGATCTTATCCACAAAGAATCATTATTACTCACTGACACAAATACTAGAATTTTTCCTAGTATTTTGTCTTATCATGTGCAGGTTTGATACCCTAGAATCGCCAAGGAGAAGACCAAGGAAATTCCTTTTAAGCCCTTACAAAAAGACCCAACTTTGGGATAAGTGTTGAAGAAGTGAACCCAAAGGGAAACCTTGACATATTCCCTTGTAATGTGGAGCATGAGGGCTGCCATGATGTAAAACCAAGTGAAGAAAACACTTCTCATAATCTACAAGGTAATAAAGCTATTTTCTACACTCCTAAAAACTTGAATTGTTGTGATGTGGCTAGTAGTAGCCAAAGTGGTGTAGTTTTGGATTGTATTAGTAAATAAGTGTATGAATCTACCTTTTGTGATACTCTTGGTGTTTAGAGGTTTCATAAGGACCAAACTCTTGTTGTGAGTACGCAAGTACTGGTTGATCCTTTAGATGACAAAATCAATTCTTTTCATAAGAATGATTTGTGTCCATCTAGTGCTAGCACTTATAACTTGAATAAGGTTCCATTATCATGTGACAAGAGTATTCACACACTACATGACCCTCTTGTAGATTACAGCACCTTGGGTGATGTCTTAATACCTGATTCCTTTCTATAATGCCTTTTTGCCTATGATCATAACCATGTTAATTTTGAATTGGTATTATGTAGAGGTAGAAAGTTTGGTGGATGTTTTCCTTGCTTTAATGATGATGATTGTGAGTTTTATAGCCTATTTAAAGGAGTGGGTCATCTCGGAGTAACCCTTTGTCTTCTACTCCCATTTGACCCCAGTATATTTTTGAGTTGTGGAAGGTGTAGTTTTGGTTCATTCTCATTATCTTTTAATATTGATTCTATTCACTTCCTTGGTATCCTTTATGATAAGATCTTCATGTCGAATACCAAGGATATGTGGGTATATGTCAAGTATGAACAACCTTGGAGTGATGAAATATGTGTTGTTAAGGGAACCTTTCTTAGCCGTAGATGTCATATTTTTAATGTTTGACTTCCCTTGAAAATAAGTGATATATGTGTTTTTTTCAAATTGTATTCTCCATTCGTTGATGTTTTCTTTAAGCGTGTCCTTTGTGATGTTAGTGGTCGGATTTGTGTGTCTTTTATGATGTTAGTAGTCTGATTTTCTTACTCTTGACAAAGGGTGGTTGGTTGTATTCTAAGAATGTACCCCCTTGGCATATTTACCTCACTTATGGTACTAATTCTAACCCTCTTTTCATAAGGATTGTGTGTTTGATTTTCCCTCTCTTTGGTTTTGCAAGGTATGAATTTAAGGACAAATTCCTTTCAAGATGAAGAGGATAATACAAACATGAAGAGCATAAAATGATACAAGGCATGGTCAAAGGCTCATGCTTTGGAATTAACAAGTGTTTAGAGCCTTTTAAAGACTTGTCAAGTTGAAGGAGGTGAAGGAAATCCATACACTCAAGAGGCACCTCACTTGAAGGGAATAAAGGAATTTTTGCCTTATATTTCAACACCCAAGAGGCGCCCAAAGTTAGGGATATAATGGTCTTTTAATGGCCTCTTTTTAAACTCTAAAGGAGCACCCTTCATTAAGTGTATTTTTGTCATTGTTTGTAATAAGTATAAAGAGGCACCTTAGCTCTTACTTTCCTTAGTTTTGAGATAATGAATTGATTGACTTTTAGATTGTAATCTTAGAGTTAGTTTGTAGTATTTCTCTTCTCCTTAAGAGAGGGAATCCAAAACTTGAATCCTAATACATTGGGAATTGGCTTTTCACTTGTATTGGATTATTTGGAAAGAAGGGTGTGCTTTAGGATATGTGAGTCCTTTGGGTCACCTAAGAGAAAGGTTTGAGCCTACATTGGTGATGTGTGTTTGAAGGTTACCTTCTAGTGCTATTCATTGGTGGAAGTAAGGGTCTTTCTATCTATCTTTAATTTCATGCAATTCTTTTTCTTCATCTCCTTCTATTGTGTTGTTTTCTCTTTGTTTGGTTGCTGGAATTTGTCATTTTAGTAGACATTTTTTGTGTGGAAAATTTGTTTGTCTAAAATCATATGCAAAGAATATTCCATTCTTCCAAGAGGAGGAGGGGACAAGGGGACAAACAAAGTACAAGTGCAATTACTAGGGGGGACAATTTCATTCCATTTTTATTTGAGACTTGAAAGGACCCTGAATTGCATCCTGTCACCCCTCCAAATCCAAAACTCTCATTTCCAAGGGACAGTGTTTGATACACCTTATAGTGCTATTCCTTGGTGGAAATATGGGTCTTTCTATCTATCTTTAATTTCATGCAATTCTTCTTCTTTATCTCCTTTTATTATGTTGTTTTCTATTTGTTAGGTTGCTGGAATTTGTCATTTTAGCAGCCATTTTCTTGTGAGATAGTCCTTTAGGCTATCAGTATGTGAGTAAATAAATTGGCATCATCCAAGACAGGTAAGCTGCAGTAATAAAATATTGATCTTTCCCTCCTCGAGTAGTATCTCAATAGCCCGATAACGTATGTCATCCATGTTCTTGACTCTAAGAATCCTCTTCGGATTGGTCAATCTCTTGCCATGTGGATTTGGCCTTTATTCTTTGACATATTTTATCATTTCTTCATCCCATTGGAACCCAGAAACTAACGAATCAAATCCCGCTACCAGGAGTTGACGCTAGCTTACTAAGATTATCGTACCTATCCTTGAAATTCTTATAAAAGTTAAGGTCTATTATCCTATCGACATCATAAGCCTCCAAGTATGCTAATAGCATACCCCTCATGAGGCAGAGAATTTCTTTAACATAGATATAAGAAGTAAATTTTAAAATAGGTCAGTAATTGTAAAGAAGAAAATATTATGGAAAGATGCAACAGATGGTCCATCTATATCAGGGAGTTCTCGTAATCTGTTCACAGATTACCCATTAACACAACTTATGCAAGATATGGGTAATATATTACAATAGAACTACCACAAGTTGCACCAGAATACATATCTGTTACAATAGATGACACATCTATTACGTAGCTTCTTCTGGAGTAGATTAGAAGGCTAGTTTAGAAAAAGTAAACTTACCCTGTCCACGTACTGTGTATGCATATCTATTATACTCTTGAAGTCTTGGGCGGAAAATGTATGGATGGGTATTCCTGTGTGCCTTTTTGGCATTCTTGGCCCATCCCAGATCCCTCTTCCCTTTGGCGCCAAGTTCCGTGTATGTGTCCTTCTTCTTGAATGGCCCCTAAACTTCAACCACTTTTGTAGAGGGAGAAGTTGTAATTTTTTTGGATTTCTGATATGAGAGTACTTGGATAATTTTTCTTTTCTTCCTCCCAACCACCACTGTAGGAGTGTATGGCTTTCTCACCTTACTGGATAGTATGACACCCCTTTTGGGTTCTAATTCCTCAACATCTTTAGTGATAGCCTCTACCTTTTTAAAGAGTTTATCCTAGCTATCCTTGAACTATTCATATTTGCAATGAGAATATAAGGGCGAAGAGAGGTGAGAGGGACTGGTGTAAGGGTGAGAGGGACCTGTGTAAGGGTGAGAGGGACCTGCGAAAGGGTTGTTTTCAAAAAATTTTATTTTTACTTGAGCATAAACATGTTCATCATCACAACTGGCAGCAACATCAGCATGCCTGCCTCCAACATCAATAACTCCACCAGCAACGCCCCCAAAAGAAGCAACCAGATCTGTTGCTGTAGGTTGGTTATGAATAGCATCAACATTAGATTGACCTTGCATAACTACTCTTCATATGGTTGTTGCTCCAGGTAGTTTCTTTTTTATTAACTCCACTTTTTGGTCTGCTATTGTATTAACAAGACATAGAGTAATAAAAAAAGTCATCCCCAACTCCTGCTTAGTAAGCACAATCCATGGATACACAACCTATAAAAAAAGATACATTTAAATCATCTAATAATTTGTAGTTAGTTAGGTTACATTTTAAACTTATGCAACAAATGATCTTACTATCACAATAGCTAATCTATCGGTCGCAATCAATTAATAATATGTTGCATCAGATTACCCATATGTTGCATAGTTTGCCGTAGATGGGTATTATGTTGAGTCAGGTTTATAGAAATAGAGCAACAGATGGTTAATCTGTTGCAAGATATGGATCATTTGTCACAATAGATTAACCATCTATTTCATCAGTTACAGTAGACAGGTAATTTGTTACAACAAACAACCCATCTATCACAACAGATAGCACATCTATTTCAATGTCTTTCTTTCAGTGAAATTATTTTACTCAAAAGAAGATGTATTGCATCATCTGGGGGGGTTAAAGAGATCAGCCTTCTTAATTCATATGTTTCTCCTTGCAGACAACCACCTAAGGATTCTCTGATGAGAGACCTTATCCAGGTGATCCTTGACCTGCTTTCGGAGGTGAGGAAGGGCTTCAAATACCCAAGCCTAAAAAATATAAATGGGAGGCAAGCAAAAAAAGTCAAAATAATTATTCAATATAAATTAATGGATTAGTAAACAAATAGTGATTACTAAACAAATAGGCATGCCATAGTTATTTATCCACACCTCATCCATCAGATTTCAGGACTGTCAGATATAGTCAACTCAGATATAGTACGGGACTCAGCTAGTTTCATTTGATTTAGGACATTCAGATACAGTCACTCATGTTATCTATTATATCAGTTATCAGTATGCCATGTTATCAGTATTCAGGTTCAGTAATCATGTTATAACGGTATCAGTGTTAGTTATTATGTCTCATACATGTATTCTGATGCTCATGATAGTTAGTTTACTATTGTTATTGTTTATACATATGAACCCCATGCATTCAGCCTACCTCACATGCATACCAGTACATTCAAAGTACTGACGCATTTGTGCTATGGTGTCTTATACCATAGGTTCAGAGATACGAGCTCTAGAGCATCAGTAGATTCCAGTCTCAGCTATCAGAGCTAGCAGTGAGTCTTCATCTTTCGAGGACATAATCCTTATTTTATTATCTCAGTAATTAGTTTATTAGTTGGAGTTAGTTGGGGATATGTACCATCAACTCCTTATTCAGACAGTCACGTTTTAGACGCTTTTAAGACTACAGTATGTTCAGATAGCTTATTTCAGTTGTTTTGGGTATTTCATACCCCTCCCTGATGTTATATTTTTATCAAATACTATGTCTCAGTTTGGAACCTTATGGCCTTTCAATTCATGTTTCCATATTATAAAATATTTTATGTAGTATATAGGTACATATATCAGTCATGGGTTAGCTTGTGGTCCTTCGGGGTCATGAGCACCATGTAGCGTTCTGGGTACCAGATTTGAGGCATTACACATATCCACACGGCAAAAGCTTAACCAAGGTAAAGAGAATTCTTCTAGTCATGAACGTGGAATTCAAATATTTTCTCGCTGTTGAGATACTTCTCGAGGAGGAAAAGATTAAGGTCTATGATTGCAACTTACCTGTCTTCAAGGACACACTTTTTTTATCCACATGCAGCCACTGTTGGAGTTGCTCCCTAGCTTGTTGAGGTAGAGTAAACTGATGGATCATTTGCCAGTGGAATTCTTGATGAAGAAAGCATGAGATTTTTACGGTCGAAAAAAGGGCATGCAACTTCAAAAAATAAAACCAATGCCGCGTGCGATCCCTACTCGCTTGCATACATCTAATGCTTACTAACCCACATAGAAATGTCTGATCTATGCCACGCCGTTGTGGAAAAGAGTCAAGAGGTCTGGGCTTATGGGTTACTAACTAAATGGTTGGAGCCTATATATAAAGAAGAAGATGTACAAAGAAAAACACCATAATAATTTTTTATGTTTGATTTTTTTATAATGCAACAGATTGTCTATCTGTTGTAATAGATTGTATAATTGTTTTGCCAGATTGATTATCTATTGGAATAGGTTGTTCATCTGTTACATTATGCAAATGTCTCTCAGTCTCTATCACAACAGATATACAATTTGTTGCAACATATAGTCTATCTATTGCAATTGATAGGTAATCTATTGGAACAAATTTAAAAAGTAGGAGTACCTGCTAGATAATTTCCAATAGATGACCTACATGTTGCAACATATGTCTAAATCTATTAGATAATTTCCAACATATATGTCATCTGTTGCAATATATGTATTATCTGTTGCGATATTTGAATCTAGCATTCCATTTAAATTAATAAGTTCATAACTAAGAATTAAATTATATTCACAGACAACATTAAATATATCGAATCCTTCAAAAATCACATAAAATAACTCTACAAATAAATGAAATATAAAAAAATCATTATGGGTACAAATGATCTACTCTACAAATAAATCAAAAATTTAACCTTTGGTGACAACAATTACCAAGGAGAGGTTATTACTTTGACAAACTCAAGCTATAAAGATCTACTCAATATGGACAAGTTGTTCTTCATCCGGTGCTATGGAATTTGTCTTCGGTCATCGTGGATCTTTAATATTTCTTGTGTACAATTTTTGAGCTTTCACTTCTTCGTATTTCCATAAAAGAGCAGAATATCTTTTGTGGAGTAATATGGCATCAAGTCCATCTTTAGGTACTTCTAATCCATCGCTCAAATACTCATATAAACGGCAACAAAAAGACATCAATCCTTGTGTTTTAAGAAAATAGATAATCCATATCTTGCAATTCAAATAAGCATTGTGAAATTTATGAAATAAAACTAAATCATGATACTTATAAGCTACCAATGGATTGTTGAGCAATTCCTTCAACGTATTCTACATCAAATTGATTACCTATTTTATGCCGGTATGCTTCAATCGTCGATCAATCAGTACAAACTTTTTGGTCTAAAAAGTCACTCATATCAAAGTAAGTAGGCAATATTTTGGCTAGCTTTTGTATCTCGGACGACGGTGCGGAACGTCTCCTTCCCCACTTCGAGTAATAAACTTGGATGCGTCTCTCTTTCAAAACAACGACAGCCAACACCCAATGGAATTCAGCACCGCAATTGATTGGGATGTTCATTTCATTGACCAAATGCAAAGGTAAGCCAAATGTAATGCTAAAACCTTTGATGATGTTGATTAAGCATTCCTCAATTCGGGAAACTTCCGGCTATTATTGACAAAACGTATCGTAGGCCTTATTGATATAAACTTTATATAAATAATTATTTGTCATATATTTGTATTGTTCTTGTGTTTGCAACTTGGCTTTCTTTCGGAGGTAGTAAAAAATAACACCGATGTGCTGCACATATTATCAAACATTTAGATTACGTTATAATAAAATTAATACACAAATGCAATTAAATAAAGTATTAATTAATAGTAATATTTATGACATTTAATCCTCAGTATCCCAGCTAGTTTGGGGCTGTGACATCAAATAAAACAAATCCTTCATTCTGAGATGTGCAACAACAAAGTTGAACATATCAAAACCAAGACTCGAATCATTCACTTTGTAGTGTCCGTCATTTTGTTTTCTACATGATTTATATCTGTTAATGTCATGTTTTTACAACAATAATTATATAGATCAATATCTTTAAGAGATGATTTATGTACCTGCTAGAGTGATCTTTTAACAGTCCACTGGCAATCCATCTGAATAGTCATTGATCAACTTTGTTTATTTTTTTGGAGACTCATCCGAGATGTTGAACCCTTCAAATGGGTAATTCTTCCATTCTCCCGAACTGGCAGGCTTCACTTTTTCTTTTTCCGTGAAAGTAGTTGATGGACTATTAACTGTAATATTATGTTGTTTAGAAGTAGCTTTTACTATGATATCCACCAGGAAATCTAGAATCGTCAATGCTAATAATAATAGATATACAATAGATTATTTGTCTGTTGCATTAGATGGATCATCTCTTGGGACAAACTCGAACAGATAAAATAGAGTTGTACGATAATTTCAAATAGATGACCCATCTGTTGCAATATATGACTCATCTATTGGTACAAATTAAAATGGTACTAAGTCCTGTTTGATTTCCTAAAACAGACGGACATATGTTACAATAGATAACGCATCTGACGCAACGGGTTATATAATATTTGCAATAGATGTATATATCTGTTTGATAATTTTTAGTAGATGTATAATCTATGGAAAAAAATATGCGTCTATTTGTTTATTAGAACATATGATATAGATTCACCTTCTTCAGCATATGCTACTATCCTGTGGTCCTCGTACATTGATCAAAGGTGCAACACAAAGACAGAGGAGTTGCAATTTTTATTTTTTCAATGCGTGATGATGCCTTGGAAATTTCTTTCCTTCTCCTCTTAGCTACCTTGATCTCTAGTGGAATGTATGAATACGAAATCTTCTTTGATGGAATGACACCCCTCTTAGATTCCATTTCCTTTATAGAAGCAGTTAATGCATTAATAATATTAATCACTCCATCATGTTTTGCCTTGCAGTCTTGATATTTGCATGCAGAACATTTGCTAGAAGTGGAAAAATCTATATAACCAGTATGATCATAATCATAATGGCTTGTTGTTTCAAAAACTATTAGTGGAGCAACACTACCACTACCACTACCATCATCTAAAACAACAAGCCCACCCTCTAAAATTATTTTTATTGTGATGGTTGTTGCTTAAATTAATTCCTCCTTTGTTCTATCAATGGCCTTAGAGTCCGATAAAGTTTATAGATACCATAAAGTAAGAAAACATGATATCTTCAACTCTCGATTGGTCTGAAGAAGCCACAGATGGACAATCTAAAATAAACTAGTACATATATTAGAATCATGATAAAATCATTTTTAAAAATCATTAATTAAAACAAAAAATTAATTAGAATTGTGTTTACTGCTTCCTTCAGGGGGGTTTATGAGATCAAGAATTTTTGCATTTTTATCAGTTTTGGCAAATATCTCAGGATTCTTGGACAGGAAACTTGTTCCTGATAGTTCACTTATTGTCTAAAATAAGTGATAGCTTCAAATGCCCAACCCTATATAATAACGCTAATAAATAAAAAACATTATTAAAAAATAAAAAATGAATCATTTCATGATAAAAGAAATATTTACCATGAAAGCTCATGGAAAGCTATATAAGTTGGCTGTACTTGGCATTAACAGAGTCAACAAATATTTGACAGTCATTTTGTAGCTTTCATAATCCCAGGGATAGCTGTTAAATGGCTCAAGATTCTCAAAGAGCTTTATCAAACCAAGTGGTATGTTGTTGTTAACATCTCTCACCCAAAGAACATTATGTACAAACCAAACCAACAACAATGATTTCTTGTTCTTTTTTGAAAGTCTTTTAACTTTCAACTATTCTATCAAATTAATGAATCTGAAGCCTGGACCAACAAGGGACACCAGTTCATCACAATCACTCATCTTGTCTTTGTCTTTTTAGGGTGTGCGGGGTGTTTTTTTAGGTTAGAATAGGTATAACTTGAGACAGGGAAGGAGGATAACATTTTAATTTAGTAACTCTAGTAAAATCCTTCCAACCAAAACAAATAGGCATGCCATAGTAATTTAGCCACACCTCATCCATCTTATCTTTGTTTTCATACATAAACCTACGCTTGAGAAGATCATATACCATTTTCATTTAGAAACGAGAATTATTGTCCTCCGACAAATCAAGTTATTTTCCAAAAAATTTGTCCCTAAATAAGCATCCAATTTTTATTCTCGAAGTATTTTTCTGAAGGCGTCGAAAGATTTTCCCATGGCTAACTTAACAACAAAATCACCCATTAAATCTGTGGCACCATCGCACTGTATTCTCATAAGATAACGATCAATCCTGAAGTTTTTGACTAAATCTTCCATGGAAGGGCTATTAGCATTTGGATTATCTCTTTTGAAATATTCCTCCTCACCATGTTCATCATCTTCTGCTTTTGATTGAGATAACACTTGTAAAGCATGCTCATAGAGTAGTAGATGTAGCCTAGCTGCTTCACTTGTTCCTTTACTTGGACTTGATTCACTTTCTTTTCTTTTGGGAGCTATATTATCTAAAATTAATAAGAACATAAATTAGATTATAATTTACTAATGCATTGTTAAAAAAGGGTAATAGTAAATCAAACATGTGCAACAATAAAATAATAGTTCCAACAGACCACGCGTCTGTTGCACCAGGTAGGATATTTATTGTAGCATATAACCAACCTGTTGTAGTGGATGATCAATCTGTTGGAAACAATAAAAATAGGCCACATATTTGTTACACCAGGTAGGTTATCTGTTGCAGCCTATAACCAACCTATTGTAGCGGATGAGTAATCCATTAGAAACAATAAAAATAGATCACTCATCCGTTACACTAGTTAGGTTATCTGTTGCAGCCCATAACCACCCGGTTGCAGTAGATGACTAATCCATTGAAAACAATAAAAATATATCACTCATCTGATGAAATATATCACTCATATGTTGCCAAATTAGTTATCTCTTGGATCTATATTATTTAGATTTTTTCAAATAGAAGAGTCGGCTATCGCAACAGATGAATGATCTGTTAGATTGTTCATCTGTTTCATTAAATTTTCATTGTTGTATCAGATTTTATCTGTATCATCAGATTTTTAACCTATTGCATCATATATTTAATCGGTTGCATCAGTTATTTCATCTGTTGTAATATATGTTTAATCTATTGCGTTAGATATTTTATCTGTTGCATCAGATGTTTAATCTGTTCATCAGATGGTTCATCTATTGCATCAGATGGTTCATCAGTTGCAATACCATTTTTCCAAGAAAAATAACAAATCAACCCAGCAACACCAACACAACACACACCAAGAATATCAACGATGACCAAAAAGCACCAATGAATTAAATCAACAGTTTGACAACAAGAACTACAATAATAACAAAAAAGATATAATTCACACTAGAAAGGGTAGAGAAGAAATGCCTGAAATTAGGGTTTTATTCAGTCCAGATTTTAAATTTAAGCAAAAAATATTGAAATTGTTAACTAATACTAGAAGAGAAGTTGACTCAAGTTAAGTTCCTCTGATTCTTCATAACTAAAAAAAATAATATTCTTATTTGTGAAAGAAGAAATGGAATGACGAAGAACTCAAAGTTGTTATCGGCGGAGAACACTGCTTGTCACGTCGATTGATGGTTAAAAGTCAAAAAGAAACTTTTTCAGCTATTTGTCACCGGAGGTTAAAGTCATCGGGGATTAAAGGGAGAAATTTTTCAGAACTGTTGGTTGGGAGAGAGACTGTCTAGAGAGAGAGAGAAGAGAGACGGTTGATTTAGAAAGAAGAGGGATGTGAGTTGATTTGTATTTTTAAAAAGATTAGAAAGTTTTAAAAATATTAATCAAGTCCACAATTAAATTAATCAAGTTTCCTAATTATGTTTGACCCTCTAAGTTGGTCAATGTCACCAATCCTTCATTCAAGACTTAAAAGACATCTTTCCTTCAATTTTCTCTAGAAACTTGGCCCAAACCATACTACAGGCCAACATTGTCCATTCACTCAAATTGGAATATATATTTTTATGAATAATATGTAATAATATTGCTTTTCATAATATTTTATATATATCTATGATATATTAAAAGTGTGAAGGCCCTTAAAAATGTAATTTAAACTTTTTATCCTTCATTAAAATATATTGTAATAGATAAAATTGCCATTTACTATTTTATTTAAATCATTATTTTATTATTTTTATAATATTACCATTTTTAACTCAACTAAAATTTATATAAGGAGAAAACCATAATTTTAGTCTTTATATATATATTTATTGCACAAACAAAAATGTTTCATGGAACATCATATTTCTCGGTCAAGAAAGATGGCCATCTAAAAAACAATTTTATATTGTTGGAATTTGGGTAATTAGAACATTAGGTTAGTTTGTTGATTCTTTTTTCTTCTTCTATTAGTTTACTAAATTGCTTTGTGTAAATTTTTCTTGCTATTTTTGCTTAAATGATCAAGTTGAATATATTTTAACCAGAGGTTAGTGTTATTTTTATTTTTTTCTTTTTGAATACATGGTAGGTGATTCAAGCATTAAGTTTTACGTCGTCCTTTTTTATTTAGAATCTTATGTCTCCCTCGGCTTTTGATCGTCTAGTTAGTAAATTTATTCATTATATTATTATTAATATCTTATTTTTATTTTATTGATCTATGATAGGTGATATTAAAATTAAGGGTGTGCGAAAATCGAACCGACCAATAAATCCAACTGATAGAAATATTATTGATTTATTTTTATTGGGTTATTATTGCTATTGGGTTAATAGTTTTTTAATGGTTTTATAAAAAAAAATTATTGGGTTATTAGTTTGATTTCAGTTTTTCTTATTGGGTTATCGGATAAATCGATAATCCAATATGAACATACTAAAATACTATTTTACATCCACCTATATATATATATATATATGTATGTATGTATGTATGTATGCATGTAGAGAAAATTGAAGGAAAGGTGTCATTTAAGTCTTGAATGAAGGATTGATGACATTGACCAACTTAAAGGGTTAAAATAATTAGAAAAATTAATTAATTAAATTGTGTACTTGATTAAAGTTTATTAGGTTATTGGTTCGGTTTCAGTTTTTCTTATTGGGTTATCGGATAAACCGATAACCCAATAAGAATACACTAAATTACTATTTTCCGCCCACTTATATGTGTGTGTGTGTGTGTGTATGTATGTATGTATGTATCTATGTATATAGAGAAAATTGAAGGAAAGGTTTCATTTAAGTCTTGAAAGAAGGATTGGTGACATTAATCAACTTAAAGGGTCAAACATAATTATGAAACTTGATTAAGTTTATTGTGGACTTGATTAATATTTTCAAAACTTTCTAATTTTTTTTAAAAAACAAATCAACCCACACCCTCCCCTCTCCAACTCAACCATATCTCCTCTCTCTCTTTCTCTTTCGATAGTTTCTCCTAACCAACAGTTCTGCAAATTTCTCCTTTCAATCCCTGACGACTTCAATCGTCGAAGACAAATAGTTTGGCTTCGAGTTCCTTTTCAACTTTCAACTATCAATCAATGTGACAACCTTGCTCTCCGACCACAACAGCTTTGAATTCTTCATCGTCCCTTTTCTTTTCTCATAGGTAAAAAATTATGGCCTTTTTAGCATTAAAGACAACAAGGAACTTGAGCCAACTTCTCTTTTAGTATTGCTTAACAATTTTAATATTTGTTGCTTTAATTTGAAATATAACCAAAATAAAATCCTAATTTATGGTATTTCTTCTCTTCTCTTTTCAGAGTGAATTATGATTTATTGTTGTTTGTTGTATTTTTTTGAAGTTTGATTTTTGTTGTTTGTGTTTGTACAAACAAATCAATGATGTTGGTATTTTTGGTGTTTTGTCTGTTGCTTGGTTGATTTGTTCTCATTCTTGGTAAAAATATTGATATTGTTGTTGATCTATTGAACAAAATTATGCTACTGTGTTTTTTGCAATGGATTAACCATCTGATGCAACAGATTAACCATCTGATGCAATGGATTTAAGATGTGATGCAACAACTTAACCATCTAATGCAATAGAGAAACCATCAAATTAAAAATCTGATGCAATAGATTAACCATCTGTTGTAATAGATTTAACATTAAATTAAAAATCTAATGCAGCAAAGTAACTGTATGATGTAATAGATTTACCATGGGATGCAACAGAGGTACCAGCGATTTAAAAATCTGATGCAAAAAATTAACCATTTGATGTAATAGAGGAATCATCAGATTAAAAATTTGATGCACTAGATTAATCATCTGATGCAATAGATGAACCTTTTATTGGATGAAATCCTATCAACTATTCTAATAGGATATGTCCAAGACTTGATTTTTCCTATTGATCATTCTTCTATCATGATAGATGACCCTTCTGTTGGAAAAAAGCTATGCAATATTGACCATTGATTACTTTTCCAACATATCCCTCATATGTTACAGCAGATGTATGATATGTTACACAGGCCATTCATTTATCTCAACAGATAAGTGACATGTTTTGTATTGTTGTAATAGATTACTCATCCATTGCAACAAGTTAATTAACTATTCCAACAGATCAGTCATATATTGCAATAGATGTGTGATCTTTTGCATAGGCCAGTCATCTATTTCAACAGATGAGTAAACTATTTTTATTATCGCAACAGATTACTCATCCATTGCAGCAGATAGTTATTTGTTGCAACAGATAAACTACCTGGTAAAACAGAAGTGTTATCTGTTGGAATTATTATTTTACTATTTTGCATGTTAGATTTACTATTATCCTTTTTAAATAATGAATTAATCAATTATAATCTATTTTACGCTCCTATTAATTTTAGATAATATGGCTCCCAAAAGAACAGAAACCGAATCAAGAACCAGTAAGGAAGCAAGTAAAGCAGCTAGGCTACATACATTACTCTATGAGCTTGCTTTACAAGCATTATCTCAATCATGAGCAGAAGATGATAAACATGGGGAGGAGGAATGTTTTAAAAGAGATGATCCAAATTCTAATAGCCATTCCACCGAAGAGTTGGTCTAAACCTTCAGCATTGTTTTTTATCCTATGAGAATGTAATACGATGGTGCCACAAATTTAATGGGTGATTTTGTGGTTAAGTCATCCATGAAAAAATCTTTCGACTCCTTCAGAAAAATACTTTGAGAACAAAAATTGGATGCTTATTACAAGGACAACTGCTTTAGGCAATATCTTGATTTGCCGGGGAACAAAAGTGCTCGTTTCTAAATAAAAATGGTATATGATCTTCTCAAGCATAGGTTTATGTATGAAAACAAAGATAAGAAGGATGCGGTGTGAATAAAGATAAGAAGGATGTGGTGTGGATAAATTACTGTGGCATTCCTGTTTGTTTTGGTTGGAAGGAGTTTGTCATAGTTACTGGACTAAAGAGTTATCCTCCTTCTTGTTCTCAAGTTATACCTATTCTAACCCCCAAAAAGTACCCCGCACACCCAAAAAAGGAAAAGAAAAGTCGAGTGATCATGATGACCTGGTGTCCATTGTTGGTCCAAGCTTCAGAAATAAAAATTTGATAGAAGCATTGAAAGGTAAAAGAATTTCAAAGAAGCACAAGGGATCATTGTGCTTGGTTTGGTTTGTACATAATATTCTTTGGGCGAGAGACATTAAGAACAACTTAAAAGTTGGTTTAATAAATATCTCCAAGGATCTTGAGGAATTTAACAACTATCCTTGGGGTTATGAAAGCTTCAAAATGACTGTCAAATATTTGTTGACTCCATTAACGCCAAAGACAGTCAACTTACATGGATTTCCATGGGCTTTCATGGTAAATGTTTATTTATTATGATATGATTTATTTTTTATTCAATAATGTTTTTGATTTATTGGCATTATTTTATAGGCTTGGGCGTTTGAAGCGATTCCTTATTTGAGACAACAAGAGAACTACCAGGAAGAAGTTTTCTGTCCAAGAATCTTAAGATGGTTGTCGGCCAAAGCGGATAAAAATATAAAAAAAATTAATCTCTTCACCCCCCAAAGGATGCAGTAAGTATAATTATTATTAATTTTTTATTTTAATTAATGATTTTTTTTGAATGATCTAATCATTATTCTAAATTATGTAATGATTTATTTTAGATTGTGCATCCGTCGCTTGTTCCGACCAATCGAGAGTTGAAGATGTCATCTTATATACTTTATGTTCAGTGCAAACTGTACCAGACCCTAAGGTTATTGACAAGATAAAAATGAAATTGTTTGGAGCAACAACGATCATAAGAAAAATAATTTTGGAGGGTGGGCTGGTTGTTGTTGATAGTCTTAGGGGTAATGGAGCTGTTGGTGGTTGTAGTGGTGCTGATGTTGGTGGTAATGATGCTCCTCTTACAGTTTTTAAAATAAATCATTATGAGATGATCATACTGGTTATACAGATTTTGCCTCTCCCAGCGAATGTTCTGTATGTAAATGTCAAGACTGCAAGACGAAACGTGATTTAGTGATTAATGCTATTAATGTATTAACTGCTTCTGTAAAGGAATTGACATATAAGAGGGCTATCATTCCATTAAAGAGGATTTTATATCCATCTACTTCATTAGAGATTAAGGCTAAGGGGTGAAGGAAAGTAATTTCCAAGGCATTATCAAGCATTAAAAATAGCGAAATTACAACTCCTATGTTCTTGCACTATTGAGCAATGTACAAGTGCCACGGGAGAGCAACACGAGTTGAAGAAGGTGAATATATATCGTATGCTCTAACTAAAAAACAAACACATATCTGTTTTAACAGATGACACATCTGGTGAAAATTATCAAATTGATATATATATCTATTGCAATAGTTGAGTAACCTATTGCATCAGATATAGTATCTATTGCAATATATATCTCGTCTATTTTAGCAAATCAAACAACTCTATGTACAATTTTTATTTATACTAACAGATGACATATCTGCTGCCATAGATTGGTCATCTATTGGGACAAATTAAATCAAACCTTCCTACCATTTTATTTTTTCCAAACAGATAAGTCATATGTTGGAACAAATGGTTCATCCATTAGAAATTATCATATAGGTATTCCTCGTGTTCTAATTTGTAATAATAATTGATTCATATGTTGCAACAGAAGTATATTCTATTTTGGATAATTTAAAATAGTAGAAAGACTTTATTGATTTGCTAAAATAGATGAGTTATTATTTTCCATTTTTTTATCTTCGTGATCAACATTGACCAATTCTGGATTTCCAAGTCGATGTCACTATAGTAGATACTACTGAACAACATTGACAATATGCTACTCTTTTTATGGAAATACGGAGAAGCGAAAGCACAGAAACTGTACACAAGCAACACTAAAGATCCACGATGACCAACGCCGAATTCCATAGCAATGAATGAAGAACAACTTGTCCATATTGAGTAGATCCTTATAGATTAGTCTGTCAAAGTAATAACCTAACCCCTCTTAGGAATTCTTGGCATCAAAACTTAAATTATTGATTTAATTATTGAGAGCTTTACCCATAACAATTTTTTTACATTTTATTTATTTATTGATTTATTTCATGTTATTTTTGAAGGGTTTGATTTATTTTATTTTGTCTATGAAGTTTATTTTATTCTTAGATTTGAATTTACTAATTGATGAAATGGAATACTAGATTCAAGTATTGCAATACATAAGGTATCAGTTCCAATAGACGACTATCTATTGGAAAATATCAAACATATCTAGACATATGTTGCAATATTTAGATAATCTGTTGGAAATTATCAAACAGGTCTTTCACCATTACAATAGATAGACTTAGATAGAAACATCAACATAATGAAATAGATGACCAACCTATTGCAATAGATAAACTATCTGTCAAAACTGGTAGAATATCTGTTACAACAAATGGACAATATGTTGCATTATAAAAATTTTAAATTTCATTAGACATAAAAAATTACTACTACATGTAAATTATGTAAAGTAAAGTGACTTAAAATAAAAAAAGGCGGAACCCATCGACAGGCACCTAAAGTTGCAACGATCTTTTAGTTTGGCACCTCAAGTAGATAGTGTTCATTTTTAACACCTAAAATTAGCATCAAATGTGTCAATTTGTCACTTTTTTCCCTGTTGGTAGCTCACCTGTAATTCACACAGCCAAGGATTATTGAACCCCCATTTTTGCTGACTTGGCATCTGATTTGGCCCCCAATAATTATTTTTCTCCCATTGTCTTATATGTTCATCTTCTTCCAAAAATTTAATCCTAAATTCCCAAATCTTCTTTATCTTAATCTTTTTTCCTCTATCCAAATTCTTCAAATTATTTGTAATTTATTTTTCTGCATATTTTTTTATTTTTTCCAATTGAGCTTGACAATGTAGAGCTCATATACCACTATTTTCTGTGATAAAGATTTTTGATATTGTAAGTTTGGTTATGAATCTCTATTGAAGACTTCTTGGACTTAACAAAATTCAGGTTGTAGGTGTTTTACTTGTAAGATTTCAAAGAAAATATTTTTTTATTGAATTAGTTGATTAATTATTGACTTGTAATTATTTTGTAATTGTGGTCTTATTTTTATAGAAGTTGGGTGGATATGATTAATTTGGTTGGTATGAAGAATGACACCCTTTACAAGAAAATCGTGTAATCTGGGCGTTGTTAAAGAAAGTCAAGGCTTTTGAAGAGAAATAAAATCGAACAAGAAGATACGTCATTGTTGACGTTATTGCTACTGGTTTGGTGTTGTAGGGCACATGGAAATTCAAGCCTAATTTCTAAATTTTTTATGGTGGTGTATTTGTATTTGCTATTGGTTTGTTGTTGTTTAGCACATGGATATTCAAGCATAATTATTATAAAATATCAAACATATTTAGACATATGTTGCAAAATATAGGGCATTTGTTGAAAATTATCAAACAGGTCTTCCCACTGTTGCAATAGATAAGACTTATATAGATACATAGGCATAATGCAATAGATGAACAACCTATTGCAATAGAAAAATATCTGTCAGAACAGATAGAATATCTGTTACAATAGATGGATAATCTATTACATTATAAATAATTCAACTTTCATTCGACATAAAAAATTGTCACTATATGTAAAAAGTAAAGAATGTAAAGTGAAGTGACTTGAAATAAAAAATTATTATTTTACAGGATCTTCTTTATACACAGGCTCCAAGCGTCCAGTTAGTACCCCATAAGCCCAGACCTCTTTCATGTTTTCTGTAGCGTTGTTGCACAGAAAGGTCATTGGCTCAGCCATTTCCATGTCGATCAGCAATCAGTCGATGTGTCCAAGCGCTTGTTACCCGCACGCAGAACTGATTTCATTTTTAGAAGGTCCATATCCTTCTTTTACGATTTAAAATCCCATGGTTTCTTCATCAATACTTCCGCTGGCAAATGATCCATCAGTTTACTCTGCCTCAACAAGGTGGGGAAAAACTCTAACAGTGGTTGTATGTGATAAAAGCATGAAGAGCATAAAAGGATACAAGGCATGGTCAAAGGCTCAAGCTTTGGAATTGACAAATGTTTGGAGCCTTTTAAAGTCTTGTCAAGTTGAAGGAGGAGAACAGAATCCATACACTCAAGAGGCACCTCACTTAAAGGACAAAAAGGAATTTTTTTCCTTATATTTCAACACCCAAGAGGCACCCAAAGTTAGGGATATTATGGTCTTTTAATGGCCTATTTTTACACCCCAAAAGAACACCCTTCATTAAGGGTATTTCAGTCATTGTTTGTAATAAGTATAAAAAGGCACCTTAGCTCTTATTTCCTTAGTTTGAGATAATCAATTGAGTGACTTTTATATTGTAATCTTAGTGTTAGTTTGTAGTCTTTCTCTTCTCCTTAAGAGAGAGAATCCGAAACTTGTATCCTAATACATTTGGAATTGGCTTTTCACTTATATTGGATTATTTGGCAAGAAAGGTGTGCTTGAGGAAGTGTGAGTCCTTTGGGTCACCTAATAGGAAGGTTTGTGCCTACATTGGTGATGTGTATTTGAATGTTTCCTTCTAGTGCTATTCATTGGTGGAAGTAAGGGTCTTTCTATCTATCTTTCATTTCATGTAATTCTTCTTCTTCATCTCCTTCTATTGTGTTGTTTTCTCTTTGTTTGGTTGCTGGAATTTGTCATTTTCGTAGCCATTTTTGTGTGGAAAAGTTTTTCTAAAAGCATATTCAAAGGATATTCCATTCTTCCAAGAGGAGGAGGGCACAAGGGTATAAACAAAGTACAAGTGCAATTACTAGGGGGGGACCATTTCATTCCATTTTAATTTGAGACTTTAAAGAACCCTAAATTGCATCCTTTGACCCCCTAAATCAAAAACTCTCACTTCCAAGGGATAGTGTTTGGGCCGAAACTAGGTTTTGGAAAAAATTGAAAATTCAAAAAGTTACAACCAACTATGTAGTACCACGTCATCACTTGTGCTCAACCAAAATTCGACTCTAAAATTAGATTTCCTAGTTTCTAATTTTTTATTCTAGTTTCTTTTAAGCTAATTCTATTGCTAATTAACAAACTAATAAGTACCTACTAGGTTGGTAATTAGTCTAGAGTTCGTTTATTTCGTGTCTTTGGTTTTTGTGTGATTTTCTCATTTTTAAGTCATAGTATCTTGTTGGTTCAAGTTTGTGCATCACTTTATTTGATTCATTTCAGACAAAGATCAATTGTGATTCAAAGCTTCTCGCCTCTCAAGTAACTTGCCAAGTATTGTTGATTCTCCAAAACTTATGAAGCCAAGTGTGAGGTGAGGTTGAGTGTGAGTGAAGTGAGGCTTTTGAACCAACTTGTTTGCTAGTTTTGTAGGTTGTTTTCTGGCTTTTTTTTTGTTTTTTAGGTACAATTTACCATGGAAGCCGATGATTCTTCATCCCAATCCTTGGGAAATGATATAATGGGAGCCTTGCAGGCTCACTTTGGGCCTTTGCCCGAAAAATAGAGGATAATAATGATGCCTTGAGAAGAGACTTGAATTGTTGGTTTGACATTATAAAAGGTTATTTAGGATCCATGAGGTATGACATAATTAGAACTAAATTGGGGGTTGATAGACTATGTCCACAAAATTCAAACCACCAATTCCAAACCCATCATCAACCAAATCCAATGCCTCCTCTCTATGAGTTAGAATCCAAGGATAAGGAGGTCAAGACTAAATATGGAGAGAAAATGGATGGGGAGGTACAAGAAGAGTGTGAAGAAAAGAGGGTAAGGGCTTGAAAGGAATTTCATTGGGCTTCTTGACCGAAAGTCCCAATTTTGGGATAAGTGTTGAAGAAGTGAACCCAAAATGAAACCTTGGCAAATTAGCTTGTCATGGGTAGCATCAGGGATTCCATGATGTAAAAACAAGTGAAGAAAACACTTCTCATAATCTACAAGGTAATAAATCTATTTTATATACTCCTAAAAACTTGAATTGTTGTGATATGGCTAGTAGTAGCCAAAGTGGTGTAGTTTTGGATTGTATTAGTAAAGAAGTGTATTAATCTCCCATTTGTGATACTCTTGGTGTTGATAGGTTTCATAAGGACCAAACTCTTGTTGTGAGTACGTAAGCACTACTTGATCCTTTAGATGAGAAAATTAATTCTTTTCGTAAGAATGATTTGTGTACATCTAGTGCTAGCACTTATAACTTGAATAATGTTCCATTATTATGTTACAACAGTATTCACACAGTACATGACCCTCTTGTAGATGATAGCACCTTGGGTGATGTCTTCACACTTGATTCCTTCCTATACTGCCTCTTTGCCTATGATCATAACTATATTAATTTAGAATTGGTATTATGTAGAGGTAGTAAGTTTGGTGGATGCTTTCCTTGCTTGAATAATGATGATTGTGAGTTTGGTAGCCTAGTTTAAGGAGTGGTTCACCTCGGAGTAACCCTTTGTCTTCTACTCCCATTTGACCCCAAAATATTTTTGAGTGGTGGAAGGTGTAGTTTTGGTTCATTCTCATTATCTTTTAATATTGATTCTATTCACTTCCTTTGTATCCTTTATGCAAAGATCTTTATGTCGAATACCAAGGATGTGTGGGTATATGTCAAGTGTGAACATCCTTGGAGTGATGAAATATGTGTTGTTAAGGGAACCTTTCTTAGCCGTAGATGTCTAATTTTGAATGTTTGCCTTCCTTTGAAAATAAGTGACATATGTGTTTGTTTCAGATTGTATTCTCCACTCATTGATGTTTGCTTTAAGTGTGTCCTTTGTGATGTTAATAGTCGGATTTTCTTACTCCTCACAATAGATGGTTGGTTGTATTCTAAGAGTGCACTCCCTTAGCATGTTTACCTCACTTATGGTACTAATGCTAACCCTCTTATCATGAGGATTATGTGTTTGTTTTCCCTCCCTTTGGTTTTGCAAGGTATGAATTTGAGGACAAATTCCTTTCAAGATAGAGAGAATGATACAAGCATAAAGAGCATAAAAGGATACAAGGCATGGTCAAAGGCTCAAGCTTTGGAATTAGCAAGTGTTTGGAGCCTTTTAAAGTCTTGTCAAGTTTAAGGAGGAGAAGGGAATCCATACACTCAAGAAGCACCTCACTTGAAGGGAAAAAAGAACTTTTTTCCTTATATTTCAACACCCAAGAGGCGCCCAAATTTAGGGCTATTATGGTCTTTTAATGGTCTCTTTTTACACTCTAAAGGAGCACCCTTCATTAAGGGTATGTTTATCAATGTTTGTAATAAGTATAAATAGGCACCTTAGCTCTTATTTTCCTTAGTTTTGAAATAATGAATTGATTTACTTTTAGATTGTAATCTTAGTGTTAGCTTGTAGTCTTTATCTTCTCCTTAAGAGAGGGAATCCGAAACTTGAATCCTCATACATTTGGAATTTGCTTTTCACTTGTATTGGATTATTTGGCAAGAAAGGTATGCTTGAGAAAGTGTGAGTACTTTGGGTCACCTAAGATTAAGGTTTAAGCCTACATTGGTGATGTGTGTTTGAAGTTTCGATACACCTTCTATTGCTATTCATTGGTGGAAGTAGGGGTCTTTCTATCTATCTTTAATTTCATACAATTCTTCTTCTTTATCTCCTTCTGTTGTGTTGTTTTCTCTTTGTTTGGTTGCTAGAATTTGTCATTTTAGTATCCATTTTCATGTGAGATAGTCCTTTAGGCTATCAGTATGTGAGTAAAAAAATTGGCCTCGTTCAAGGAAGGTAAGTTGTAGTAATAAAACATTGATCTTTCCCTCCTCGAGCAGTATATCAATAGCCCGATAACATATGTCATACACGCTCATGACTCTAAGAATCCTCTTTGGATTGATCCCCATCTTAGCTCTTACTTTCCTTAGTTTTGAGATAATGAATTGAGTGACTTTTATATTGTAATCTTAGAGTTAGTTTGTAGTCTTTCTCTTCTCCTTAAGAGAGGGAATCCAAAACTTGAATCCTAATACATTGGGAATTGGCTTTTCACTTGTATTGGATTATTTGAAAAGAAGGGTGTGCTTTAGGAAGTGTGAGTCCTTTGGGTCACCTAAGAGAAAGGTTTGAGCCTACATTTGTGATGTGTGTTTGATGGTTTGATACACCTTATAGTACTATTCCTTGTTGGAAGTAGGGGTCTTTCTATCTATCTTTAATTTCATGCAATTCTTCTTCTTTATCTCCTTCTATTGTGTTGTTTTCTCTTTGTTTGGTTGCTGTAATTTGTCATTTTAGTTGCCATTTTCGTGTGAGATAGTCCTTTAGGCTATTAGTATGTTAGTAAAAAAATTGGCATCATCCAAGGCAGGTAAGTTGCAGTAATAAAACAATGATCTTTCCCTCCTCGAGTAGTATCTCAATAGCTCAATAACGTATGTCCTCCACGTTCTTGACTCTAAGAATCCTCT
The DNA here is from genome assembly GCF_002878395.1 of Capsicum annuum. Classification (NCBI taxonomy): domain Eukaryota; kingdom Viridiplantae; phylum Streptophyta; class Magnoliopsida; order Solanales; family Solanaceae; genus Capsicum; species Capsicum annuum. The sequence goes on from NC_061111.1 coordinate 89,991,499, forward strand.
TCGGATTGGTCAATCTCTTGCCATGAGGATTTAGCCTTTATCCTCTGACATATTTGATCATTTCTTCATCCCATTGGAACCCAGAAACTAACAAATCAAATCCCGCGCTACCGAGAGTTGACGATATCTTACTGAGATTATCATACCTATCCTTGAAATTCTTATAGAAGTCGAGGTCTATTGTCCTATCGACAATATCATAAGCCTCTGGGTATGCTAATAGTCTACCCCTCATGAGGCAGAGAATTTCATTAACATAGATATAAGAAGTAAATTCTTAAATAGGAAGAAGAAAAATATCATGGAAAGATACAATAGATGGTCCATTAATTTCAAGGAATTCTCTTAATTTGTTCACATATTACCCATCTAATGAAACTTATGCAAGAGATGCATAATATATTGCAATAGAACTACCACAAGTTGCACCAGAATACATATTTATTACAACAGATTACACATCTGTTACGTAGCTTCTTCCTTTCCTTGAACTTTTAATGTGGTGTTTCCATGTTGAGAGTTTTTTTATACGATCGCATTTCAAGCCTGTCACTATGCTAAACTCTTTCAAGCCAAAACAAACCGGCATACCACAGTAGTTGATCCAGATTTCATCCATCTTTTTTCCCTTCCTTTGAATCTTTATCATCCCCCACATTCTTGATCCTGCACTTTTGAAGACCATATACCATGCTCATTTGGAAATGGGCAGTGTGTTCCTCAGGCAGATCAAGAAATTATCCAAAGCAACTCTTCTTAAAAAGTCCATCTATGTTTTCATTCTTCATAGTTTTCCTAAAGTCATCAAAAGGTTTCCCCAACTGACATGTAAGTATAAAATCACCAATTAGTTCTGCAGGGTCATCTATCAGCATCACAACTTGAAATATATCAACACTAATAGTTTTGATTAGATCATTCTGGGATTTTGATATTAATTCATTCCCCATTGGTGATGAATTATTATCATGTTGATGATAATCCTCTTTCTCACTTTCTACTTCCTTCTCTTCTTGTTTATCTTCTTCTTCTTCCTTCTCACTTTCATTTTCCTTATCACCATATACAATCCCTTGTCTCCTCCCTCAATGTTGTTTTCATATCTTTCCTCAGCTTCACTTTTCCCTGACTGAGATTGTTTCAGAAATTCCTCTGAATCTCTTCATTCTGTAGCCTTTTTTTTAAGTGGTCAGAAGTTGATCCACTTTCACTTTCTTTTCTTTTGGGAGATATGTTTTACCTAGAATTACAGAAAAACAAAATAACATTACAATTGATGTATGAATAAATTTTAAAAAATATATTACAAACACCTCTAATACCGACACCACCACCAACCACACAAACACCACCAACCAATGCCACTAACACCACTACCAACAACCACCACAAACACCACCAGTGCCACCACGATGACCACCAACACCACCACTAATACCACCAATACCACAAGCACCATCCAATAATACCACGCAAGTTAACGAAATATTATGACAAAAACTAGGATTTTCTTGGGTTCTTCCTACGATTTTACCATCAAAACTCAAAATTGTAAACCCATTCTCGAAGATAATACATCTAATAGTGTTCTTTTTCATCATTAACTTAAAATTCCTAATTTTTTGAAAAAATAACAAATATAGAATTCTTCTCAAACTCTCTTACCTACGAATACAAAGAAAACGATGGATACAAGCAAGTATGAAGTCAAAAATAACACCTAAGTGGTCAGAAATGGGAGAAAAATCGATCTGTTGTGAAGGGTTAAGCAATTTGTTGAGTAGTTATTGTCTGTATTGTTGAGAGAGAAAGAAAAGAGTGAGAACTCGAGATTTAAAATGATAAAATATTTTTTCCCGCAAATCGATAATTTGTATCGGTTGATTTGTATTTTGGAAAAGAATGATAAATTTTGAAAATGTTAATTTGGTCTGAATTAATCTTAATTAGTTTTTAAAATTTTTAAAGATATACGTAATTTTTAGTCATATCATCATAATAAAGTGTATTCAGTTCAATAGGAACACTGATGAATTTAGGTATTATCTTGATAAGGAGCTATTAAAAATCATTTCAACTTATAGTGATCGATCGATGAATCAGGTCGGGAGGAACTCAATACCAACATCATGCAATTACCAAAGACTCAATTGAAGATGTAGTTGACCCAATGAACTTACCCCTAGTTCTAGCTAAATCAATTTAGGTATTACTTTTATAATGAGTTTATAAGAATTGTTTCAACTCAGACTGATCGATCAATGACTCGGGTCGGGTGGAACGCAATACCAACATAGTGTAATTGCCGAAGACTCAATTGATGCTATAGTTGATCCTATAATCTCACCCATAGTTCTATCTAAATCAATTTAGGTATTACCTTGATAATTAATTAATTTAATAAGAATTGTTTTAACTCAAAGTGGTCAATCGATGACTCAGGTCGGGAGGAACGCAATACCAACATCGTACAATTACTAGAGACTCAACTGAAGATGTAGTTGATCCTATAAACTTACCACTAGCTATAAATAAATCAATTTAGGTATTACCTTGATATTTAATTAAGTTAAAAAGAATCGTTTCAACTCAAAGTGATCGATCGATGACTCAGGTCGGGAGAAATGCAATACCAACATCATGCAATTTCTAAAGACTCAATTGAAGATGTAGTTGACCCTATGAACTCATCCCTAGTTCTAGATAAATCAATTTAGGTATTACCTTGATAATGATTTAAAAAGAATCATTTCAACTCAGAGTGATCTATCGACGACTTAGGTCGGGAGGAATGCTCTAAAAATATTGTACAATTACGAAAGACTCAATTTAAGTTGTAGTTGATCCTATGAACTCACCCCTAGTTCTAGATAAATAAATTTAGGTATTACCTTGATAATTAATAAAGTTAATAAGAATTATTTCAACTCAAAATGATCGATCGATTACTTAGGTGGGAGAAACAATACCAATATTATGTAATTGCCAAACACTCAATTGAAGCTGTAGTTGATCCTATGAACTCGCCCTTAGTTCTAGCTAAATTAATTTAGGCATTACCTTGATAATTAATTAAGTTATTAAGAATTGTTTCAACTCAAAGTGATCGATCAATGACTCTGGTCGGGAGGAACGCAATACCAATATCGTGCAATTGTTAAAGACTTAATTGAAGTTGTAGTTGACCCTATGAACTCACCCTTAGTTCTATCTAAATCAATTTAGGTATTACCTTGATAATTAATTAAGCTAATAAGAATCATTTAAACTCAGAGTGATAGATCGACGACTTAGGTCAGGATAAACGCAATACCAACTTCATGCAATTGCAAAAAATCCATTGAAGTTGTAGTTGACCCTATCAACTCATCCCCAGTTGTAGCTAAATCAATTAAAGTTGGAGTTGTACATATGTACTCAATTAAAATTATATATAAACAAATGTTCAACCTTTTGCAACAAATGACTTATCTGTTATAATTTATCAAAGAGATTAAGTCATTTTTTACAACAGATTAACTATCTAATGTAAATTATCAAATAGGCATGGCCATCTGCATCTACAGATGACGTATCTATTGGAATTTATCAAACAAATTAAGTCATCTGGTGCAACAGATTAACAATATATATTAAATTATCAAATAGGTGTAACTATTTGTTGTAACAGATGACTTCTCTATTGAAATTAAACACATAAATTAGTTATCAATTGCAACATATTAACTATCTGTTGTAAATTGTCAAATAGGTGTTGCCATCTATTGTGAAATATTACTGAGCCGTTGGAAATTTTTAAACAAAAATTGTCATCTGTTGTAATAGATGACTTATATGTTTTAAGATATTTTTTAATTTCAAAGCAATTTCATAATTTTCTGTCCGAGATAAAAAAAGATAAAAAATTAAGGCGGTAAAAAATATTACTTGGATAACTCAAAAAATCCCCTCCTTGAGTAGTCTTATCTTATCTTTTAATTTCATTTTCTCCTTCTTCTTGTATCCCTCAAAGTTATTAATGAATATTTAAAACCCATCTCTATAATTCTCTCTCCTTCAGCCATAAATTAACTCAACACATCTCTTTTCTTTATTTAAAATTCTCTTTCTCTCCTCTTTAGGGTAATCATAACCATCTCTTTTTTTACTCTCTTTTCTCTCCTCTTTTGCATAAGGATCCTTTCAGATCTCAATCGATCAACATCTTTTCTCAACTAAAATGGGTGTCCCGATCCCTTTGTATTTTTTACACTGTAGGTATGGTTCACTATTGCTCTTTCTTTCTCGTCTTCTTCTTTGTATGTTATTTAAATTTAAATTAGATATTTATATCTATTGTTATTATTGATTTATCCACTACCAGTTTTTTATTTATTGAGAAATGGGTGTTGGTGTTGTTGGAACAGGTGGTGTTTGTGTTATTGATGGTATTGGAACATATGGTGTTGTTTCTTTGTTGTTGATTTTGTTGTTGATGTTTTTGGTGGTGTTGCAATAGTTTCCTCAACTATTGTAACTGATGAATTAGCTATTGGAAGAGATAGAGCAACTGTTGGAAAAAATCAAACCAGTAGCAAGGCTGGTTTGATTTATTTCAACAGATGACCTATCTATTGTAATATGTCATCTATTTGTTTCCACAGATACATCAAATATTGCAATAGATGACTCATATATTGAACAGATGGGGAATCTGTTGCCTCAAATTGGTCATCTGTTGATTCATTCAGTTTTGTGTTACCCTTTTGTAATGTTCTTTTTGTTCTTCTCTTGTTTGACATCAAATGTTTTTCTCTTGTTTGTAGATAAAGAAAGTGAAATTGGATCAACTTTTGCCCGACCAGCATTAGATGTTAGAGTAAATATAGGTTTGGAAAAATAAGCATTAATGAAGATTTTTCAAATAAGATATGACATTTTACAGTTAAGATTGTTAGGGTCGAACTAGTAAGGTTGAGGGACCAGGTAAGTGGTGTTGATACCTTATTATTCTTTAATGAAGATTTTTCTAATGTTTATATGCCAAGTTGGGAGAAGGGTTCAAGTATTTAGTGACAGTGTAAATATTCAAATAGTGATTGGACTAGTTTTAAGGGTTTAATGGACTTTTGAAAGGCCTCCAAAGCTTTGCATTGCTGTAAACAAGAATGGAAATAAATATAGTTATTGCTCTGGCCCAATTTTATATGAATGGATTGCTCGAGGAGACTATTATACATTATAAGGTGGTTAGAAGAATACCTATGTGGGAAAGGGGAGATAGAGAAGACCATATATCAACTCAGACCTTATTAAAGAATAAACACAGGGTAGGAAGGAAAGTGTAGTGAAACTGACTAATAAAATTAACATGAAAAATGAAAAAATTGAATAAGCTGCAAATGTGAAAGTGTATCCAAAAATAAAAATCCATCAGTCCATTTTGAAAAAAAAAATGATGAAGTGGATTATAGCTATGCACTTTGTTAGAGGACTACAACTAGCTAGCGGGGCTTGAATGAAGACCCACAAAATGTAGGACCAAAACTCTAAATTTCCAGCTTTGTGAGCACCGATGGTGGTAAGATTGTCAGTCTGGAACGCAACCAGAACCAATAACTTCTGAAATAAAAATAAAGGATCAAGCCAAGGTCATAATTTCTAAAGTTAAACTTACATCCCAAGCCTTCTACTTGTGGTTCTGGTCAGGTCAAATGCAGTGGAAACAACAAGGCATGGGATTTCTGCCCAACTTCAGACCTTTTTGTTTCTGCTACCATTGACCTAATCAAAACCATAAACAAAATGCATGGGATGCAAGTTAGACTTCAAAAATCGATGTCTTGGCTTCCCTTATTTTTACTTATGGAGTTGTTGGTTTAGGTTTCATTCATGAATAAAAGTCTTATCAATCCTATGTGCTCCCAAGATGCTTCCTTAGAGTTCTGATCCTTCTTTTTGTGGGTCTTTATTGAGACCATGCTCTCTAGTCGTAATCCCTAGAAAAGTGTCCAGCTCTAGTCCTCTTCATCATTTTTCTTTTTTTAGAACGATTAATGAATTTTAATATTTGGATACACTTTCACATTTGCATCTCATTCAGTTTTTTCAACTTTCAAGTCAATTTTATTGGCTAGATTTGCTAGAATTTCCTTACTTGCTTCCCTGTGTTTCCTCTTAAATAAGGTCTGAGATGATATATGGTCTTCTCCATAACTTCTTTCCTGCACAGGTATTCTCCCAAGCACCTTCTGTTGTATAATAGTCTCCTAAAGAAACCCATCCATACATATTTGGATCAGGCAAATTTCTATTGGTTTTCTATTCTTGTTTGCTGCAGTGAGAGGCTTCAAAGGTCTTTTAGAAGTCCATTGCACCATTAAAATCAGTCCAATCACTATTGGATATTTACAATGCCACCAAAAAATTGAAAACTTCTCTAAACTTGACACATAAACATGAGCAAATCCATCATTATATTGTAATAGGGTAATGACACCACCATCTTGGAATCCTTCGGCCTTATCAGTTCTCACTATCAAACTAAATTGTAAAATGCAGCATCTTGTTTGAATGATCAATGTCTAATCGATAAAAAATTGTATTCACAAGATCATTGTACTTTATGTGTGTCTGTCACGATAGCCTAATCAATAATACATAACTTTCACGAATGAAAGTGGATCCATTCATCTGCATGCACCTTATTCTTCCACCCCATAAATGTCAAACAGTGTTTATTCATCTGCACGCATATGATGACTATTAAAAAAGAGGTGAATAGTCATCACTTTTTGTCTAACATATTCAAAACAACTGATGAATAAAATTCCCCATCTATATATTGCAATAGATCTCTCACCTACTCCATATAAAGACCATCTGTTATAACAGATAGTAAATATGCTGCGACATTTGGTAATCTATTATGATAGATGAATGAGCTATCGCAATGGATTAACAATAACGGATGTTATTAAGTCTCAAACTATTTTGAAAAGGTGAGAAGTTTGAATGTAAAATTAAAAGTAGTAATTTTTCATAGAAAATAAAAAGGCAGTTGTTTAAATGTAATTAAACAATGGAGCTAAATAGTCGTGTATTTTTTCTTAACACATTCAGATTCAATCCTCTATAAATAGGTCCCTCCTTGATCTTCATTCTACTCTATTTTTATTTATTTCTTGCATTTTGTCTTTTGCTATTACATCTTCAACCACTTCTATTCAAAGAGCATATTCCTTTCAATTTGAGGTAAGGTTTTTTGTGTAAATCTACTAGTTGATAGTATACTTGTATTACATTTGGACTCTTTTCTTCTAGTTTTTTTAATAGTATTTTGTCATGTATGGAGGCATTTTGAAGGAGACAAAGAAAATAAAGCTAGCGAAATCTTTGTGAGAGGTTGTACTAGCCAACAAGGAAGGATCAAATCAAAGTACTGATCAAAATCTCATGTGAACAAAAGGAATACGAAGTGTTAGAGCTTCCACAAGAAGGGGCTCTTTGAACGAGATTTCCTAATGTCAAAGTCCAAAGAAAAGGCAAGTACATCCATTGTTGAATGGGTACATGATTCTGATAAAGAATATGTAGTTATAACATCATGAATAGTGAAGTCTATGGCGATAAATGGGTACTAGACTCTAGCTATACTCTACATATGACATTCCAAAGAGATTAGTTCAGGAGTTATGAGAAAAGTGTAGGAACCATAGTAATGGACAATAATGTAACTTGAAAAGTAGTTGGAACTTGTTCGATTCAAGTTTGCTACCATGATGGAATCGTGAGGACTATTACAAAAGTCAGTCATGTTCCTGATACGAAGTAGAATTTGATCTCCCTAGGTACTTTAGATAAATAAGGCTACAAGTACATGAGCAAAGGAAGAACTATAAAGGTGATTAAAGGTTCTTTAGTCATGCTGAAGGCCAAGATGGAGGATGGTCTTTACACACTGGCACAAAGCGTTATTATTTTCTCTGTTAATACATCTACCATTTATTTATCTAATGATGACAAAGAAAAATTGTAGCACATATGACTGGTTCATATGAGCATACGAGAACTGGAGATGCTGAGAAAATATAACCTTTTAAACAGTGAGAATATTAACACACTTAAATTTTATGAGAACTAAGTCCTAGGGAAGTAAAAAAAAGGTCATTTTCAGCACTAGTAAGCATAATATATGAGGGGTTCTATACTACATTCATTCATATTTATAAGGTCCGTCCCTATAAGCTTCCATCAAAAGAAGGAAAGAGGTATCTTCTTACATTCATTAATGATTTTTCATGAAAGGTTTGGGTGCATTTATTGAAGGCAAAAATTGATGCTTTTAAAGCATTTAAAGACTGAAAGATATTGGTTGAGAATCAAATAGAGAAGAAATCAAGTATCTTCATATAAAAAATGGCTTGGAGTTTTGCAGTGAAAAGTTCAATGATTTTTGCAAGGTTCATAATATCTCAAGACATAAGACGGTCAGGCACATACCATAATAGAATGGAGTTTCCAAGAGAATGAATAGAACTCTTCTTAAAAAGGCTCATTGTATTCTCCTATAAGCCAAAAAGTACGAAGTGTTTTAGGTTGAATCAGTTCACACTACTTGTCATATTATCAATCAATCTCTAGCATCAGCGATTGACTTAAAGACTCCGAATGAGGTATGATCAGGTGAACCCTCTAACTATTCATACTTGTTGTTTATATTTTTTATTAATTCACATGTGTTTTAGTTATGGTTGATCCTGTTTGGGACATTACTATTCTGCACGACACTGTGCGAGAACTTCAGAGACAGGTTAACGACCTGCAGAGGGAGTTGGTCACCAGGAGAGCAAGGATATTTAGAGAGATACAAAGGCTGATAAGGGCCCTGCTGCAGCCGGTTGATTGGCCGGCTGGCAATAATAACGATGATGCTGATGATAATAATAATTAGAATATGTTTTTTCTTTTAGCGTATGTATTTTAATTTTTCTATATCGGATATATACCTAATGTATTTTATTTTTTGTTTAATGAAAAATTTATTATTGGTCGACTTTGGGTTTTTAATTCTTATTTAATTTTTGTTTGGTCTGTTTCTTCTTCTAAATATGTTAACATGCCGATGGTTGGAGGTAAGGATCAATTTTGAATCTAGTAGCAAGAGTAATTTTGGCTTTTGAGTTCTTTCAACAGATGGACCATGTGTTGGAACAGATTGGTTATTGGTTGGTTTTCTGCTAATAGATTATCTATCTATTGCAATGGATTTGTCATTTTTTGGAGGAAAACATTCTAGTTTTATGAATCTGGTTAAACAAGATTTAATATTGTTCAAACTAGAAAATATCAAGTTCATAGTGAAACATTTAATTGAAACGTGTTATGTATCTGTCAATACAAGTGTCACTAAGCATTTTATGCATATTATTCATCAATTCTCTCTCAAAGAAAATCCTAGAGCTCAAAACTTACTCACCAAGAAATCTAATTTTCCCCCATTCTTCTTCCAAGATAACTCAAGATTTAGGATTCCCAATTCATGAACTTAAAGAATTCATCTTCATCAGATGAAAAATCGAAGGAAGGCGATAATGTAGTGATTAAATTAGACATGGCTAAGGCTTATGATAGGGTTTCTTGGTCTTATATTTGCTTGATTTTGAGAAAAATGGGCTTTCGTGAAAGGTTTATCGATATGGTATGGAGAATTATGTCCAAGAATTGGTATTCTATTATTATGAATGGGTTAAGGCATGGGTTTTTCCACTCTACGTGAGAAAAAAAACCAAACCAATTAGGTCGGTTTATTAAAATTATAAATCAAATCAAACCAACATAAAATCAGTTTTTTCGGTTTAGGTTATAGTCGGTTCTTTGGGTTTTTTTTGGTTTTTCTCGATTTTTTAATAATATTTATTTTTGACAATTATATTGTGATTGAAATTTAGATCAAGTATGTTTTCACTCATGCGCTAATGAAAAACCACAATTATGAAAAATTGAGGGGCGAAAAACTCTCTTGAAACTAAAAAATAAGATGAAGAGTGAAAAATTTAGGTTTTAAGTTTATATTGGATTTTGGTTCATTTTATTAGCAATTAATGGATAAATATTACAACGTAAAGACCCAAATATGAATATATATATATATATATATATATATATACATCGACTTTCTAAATATTAAAAATTAATAAGACTAATTGAAAAGTATTTAAAAAGTAGATTATAATTAATATTTTATGTATAAAAAGTTAAATTATATACATGCATATAATATATATATATATATATATATATATATATATATATATATATAATATTAAAAGTTGGAATATCCTTAGAAAAGTGAATTGAACTTTTTGTCCTTTATTGAAATCCTTGCTTTAAACAAAATCATCCTTTTTCACTATTTTTTTCTAATATTTAAACAAAATCATCTTTTTCACTATTTCATCCTAATATTTAATAATTGAAAATTAATTAAATGTATTTATGGTAAAAAAAATTTCCGTAGTAGAAGACATCAGAATTTCTATATCTTTTTCTGATTTAAGAATTGAAAATTAATTAAATATATTTATGGTAACTCTTTCCTTATTTGAAGTCATACAACTGATACATTTTTTATTAGTTTAAGAATTCTAAATCAACTAAATTTGATTTTAAGAAGATTTGAAAAATGTAAAAATAAATATAAAACTATTAGAATAAAAAAAAATTAAGAAGTTCCAGATTCTTAAATGTTTTAAGTACTTAATAAAATGTAATCAATAAATTTGTAAAGATTTGATTTTCAAAATAAGGAATGATTTTTTATATATATATAAAATAATCGTAACACAAATATAGTTTAAATTGATGCGTCTCTCTTATCCTGTGACAACAAGGGAAAGGGGTATACAAATGTAAAAGTGATACCATCAACCACTTGGAATGGGAAAACATATATATGTATATGTTTATATTTACATTATTACATTAAAGTGTGAAAGATTTTTGAAAAGTGATTTGAACTTTTATACTTTATTAAAAATCTCCGCAATAAATAAGATTATTTAATTTTAAATAATCAAATGTTACACGTGCGAGGCACGTGCAACTAAACTAGCATATATATATATATATACACACACACACACACACATATATATATATTATGTCGGTTTGATTTGGGTTCGGTTTGACTTTTTTTTTTGTTAACATCAAACCAAACCAAGGATGATCAATTTTTTTTTCAAACGCCAAACCAACCAAACCATAAATCGGTTTTTTTTCTCGGTTTGGTTTGGTTCTTCGGTTTGGTTTGGCTTGACGGTTTGATCTGTACACCCCTAATTGCAAATTTGTTACCATAGAATATATATAACAACACCTTCAACCGTTGTCATAAATAATAGTTCTATTATTAACCATTTTTATTGAAAATGAACATTGCAATACGTATATGTATAACAATACTTTTTAAAAACCATTTCCACAAAAGCATCTATGACAACACTTAATGGAAAAAAATTATCTATTGCATGCTTATTAATTTCCTTCGCAATATTTCACAGTCCGCCAAAATAACATTTTTTGTTTCTGGATATTTCACAATCCACCACAATAACATTTTTTCTTTCTTGATCGAAAATATCAAAAACCCCTCTTTCTTTCTCATAAAAAATTAAACCCTATCCCTTTTTCATCAACGAAAACCATTTCTCAATCAATCGAATACCCATTTCTCATTGATCGAAAACTTGATTAGTTTTTTTGGAGGGTGAATTTGTAGATCCAATTATCTGTGAGTACAATTGAATACCAACTAGTTTCTTTAAATTACAATTGTTGGGTCTGTAATTTCCATTGTTGCTGGAAAGGAGTAAAGGAGAAGAAAATAGAGTAAAGGAGAGGTAATTTTGATTGTTTCTGTTTGGTTCCGATAAGAGTTGATGAAACTCAACACTTAGATTTTTATTGATCGATGGAAAGGAAAATGGTACCATTAAATAACTGATGTATAATGAATCTATTTTTCTTTGTGCCTGGATATTTCTTAAATTTTGTTTCAATATCTTTTAATGATTTATTCTTTTCGTAAGATGTATTCATTAATTTGTATGGTTTATTATTTTATCCTGTAGTAATTGTAGAATTACAGATTTCTGTATAATAATTTATCCTAATTGTACTGTAATGTATATCTAATTCTAGATTTTCAATGTTACTTATTATCTTGTGTTGCTCTTCTTGTAGTGAGTTTTTTAAGTTATATAAACTATCACATATACTTTTTTCTAAATTTTCTGAGGTTTCTTCTATCCATATTAATTTTTGTTTTAGGTTCTTCATTATTTTTCTAATTCGGTTTTTATAACTAATTTCACTATTTAGATTATCTTGATTTTCTCTAGTTTTTCTAATATATTCTAACATCTCTTAATTTGAATAATATCCTTCTGGGTAGTTGTCTAGGTATAACTGTGTTATCCAATCTATGGTTTCAATTTCATAGTCTAGTACTTTTTCTAATATTATTTTCTTAATATCTATAATTTCTATATCTCTAAGTATATATAAAATTAAGACTTTAAGAT
>NC_061111.1:90007061-90085543 GCF_002878395.1 Capsicum annuum
ATCAAGTGGAATAGCCCTTACAGAGCTGAAATAGTTGAAAAAATAGGTGGGTTTCGAAAGATGGAGTTTTATTAAAGCCACCGCATCGATCGAGGAAGAAAAAGATAGATGGGTTTACTCTATACACGAAAGAGGAGTTGGGTATTAGGAAGTCTAATGTTCGAGGTACCCACTTTAACTTTTGATTGTAATTGTTGTTTTTAGTTGTGCTGGGTTATAAAGAAATCATTGGCCACAGATGTATTTCATATTAACTATTGGTTATGCATCTACTTGTTTCCAATAAGGAGGAAAAAGATTGTTACTTCTCAAAAAATAAGGAATGATTCTACAAGATCTTATTAAATTTTGATCTTGTATTTGACATGTCTTGTGAATTGGTAATGGGAGTTGCAAGATAGAGTGTCAAAGGCGAAGGATCGTAATGATGAGATCATTAAGATTCTCAGGGAGATAGTAGACTTCCATGGGGAGTGTGTTTTGCTGAAAATTATAGTGCCCTCAACTATATTCATAATTTGAGTTCTTTCTCAACTATGTTCATAATTTCGAGTTCTTTCTTTGAATGTGAAAATTAGTTACACCTCAAAATTTTACGGGCGCCTTTGAGAAGTCTTTGTAAATGCGCAAGAATTAACATTTCAGGCTTTTGTTGTATGTTTGTATCTACTGTGATTGTCTGATTATTATGCACCAAGATGGTGACATCATAAGTCACTTTATAATCTCATAGGTAGCGATGAGAATTGGCAGATGTAGCTCTTTGGCAATGGGTTAATCTCAAGTTCTTTCGATCTGGTCTATACATGAAATATTTGTAAACCAGCTATAATTTCAACTAATATTACATCTAAATCCATAATATTATTAGTATGAGTTCAATGCTAAAAACCTTAAAGATCGAACTTGATTCGGTGATGATCCAATCTGATCTATTTCTATTTTATGTTATATTTTACTAGTGCAGACTGTTAGATGGGGTCAGTTATTCCTTTGAGGTATTGCCGATTAGTAGATTCTTCTACTCTGGCTCGAGAATATTTTCTAGGTAGTCATTTAATTTATTTCTGCTATGGCATCAATAACATGAAAAAGGAGAAAAGGTTGTCTCAGGTATTTGTGTGTTGAAATAATTTTCTTCCTCGCTCTTCACATTTGACCGTTCTAAATTTTAGTGTTATCATTGAACGATGAATATGCTGCAAATTTCACGTTCTTATGAGAGTACCTTTCCCTTTCCTAAAATACAGGCGATAGCAGTGTCTATGGATTCTTCGCTACTGCTTTCCTAAAATACACTGCTGCTTGTAGTGTCTCTAGATGCTTCTCCTAACTTCTATTTGATCGGTTTTATGTTAGCTTTTAACATATGTTTCCTTCTTTCTTTTGTCTATATAGATGAGTTGGATTTTTCTTAACCAAATTCAAAAGGTGGATAAGAAAATCGGATTGTGATTGTTGCAAAAGAGATGCATCATCCCCTCTGAGTTGAACTATATTAGAAATAACATCTTCGCCTTGTTGTATTAGTACTGTTTACTCTCTCTCTTTACTTTCAGTTTTTCACGCCTTCAAAGTGAAAGGGTGCTTTAAAATTTCTCTGGTGATTGATACATTGAGTCGCGGAAGAAAATTTAGGTTAGACATTTGGTCTATTCAATATTCCTACCAATTTAGTTTTGGAAAGGACTACTTTTATCCTAAATTAGATGGAAAGATTCTTTTAGCTGAATAATCTATGTACTTCAAAAACTATCTTGAAGTAGGTATTTTGGAGTTCTACACTAGTTTTGGCTTGCCCACTTGAGCTTGATCTTGTTACCTAACTATGGTAATGTTTAAATGGTTAAATTTCATTTGTTAGCATCCATCTTGGTATGTGCTATTGAGTATTGGAGTAATAATGCTTTAATATGTTATGCTCCATTAGATTGTTATATCTCTTGTGTATGCAAAAAAGATGCAAAATCATGTTCATGAATATGATCTTTCATTCTTTCATGCGTTGTAATGCATAATTCTATGGCATGATGGCCAAGTTACTAAACAACATCATTTCTGTATTTCTTTTCATATCCGACACAGATGCGAAAACATTTTTAAAGGGTCTGAGCAAAATATTTACTTGAGGCAATATGATCAGTAGGAGAAAAGAAACATCTAAGCAGTATATCAACAAGAAGACACTAGTACCTTCACAAAATAGCAATAAGTTAAATATTACAAAAGCTTGCCTGAACTATTCAAACATGTCTTGACATTGCAGAAATAAACACAAAACCATACAATGTCTGAACAAACGAGGATACATCTGAACAGACGATCAAATATAGTTCCATCAGAGTATGAACGGTCGTTTGGTTTGGAAATTGTTATCCCGGGATAAAATAAAAGAACACATTTTCCTTTGTTTGGTTGGATGGATTAATTCAACTCGGGATAACTTATCCCACCATTTTCCCCTTAGTGATGGGATAACTTATCCCATATATATGGTGGGATAACTTATCCCAGGTAATCTCGGGATAACTAATCTCGGTATTAGTTATTCCGAGATAACAATTTTCAAACAAAACGACCCCTACAACAGATATAAACACAAAGCTCCCGTCAGTTGCAAAGAGCGAACGTTGGGGGCTAAAATTCTCAAGATGGGTCCATGTAAATGCTCATCATTTTCATAATCAATTATTTCATACTCTCATACGTTCACAGTTCTTAAGTAAGGAGAATCAAATGTTAGATCATTGTAGCCCCAGCATGAAAACAACTCAAAGAATTCCAGTTTTGGAGCACCCACCATAATCTCACAAAAGCTTTTCCCACAACACTGAGAACCAGAGGGATAAATTTGTCAACAAGTTCCATCTTATCTGCATATCAGGTACAAACCTACAGCCCCACAACTTCAATATCTTGAGTGACGAATTGCAATACAAATATTGAGGCGGCAACTATTCATAATAGTATATTTCGAATTCTATAAAGAGATCTTCCACATTATTCTTCCCCGCATATGAAATCCATCCCTCATAATCATTAGGACAAAGAGAATTCAACTATAGTTTAATTATAAGTCTCTTGATCTTACAAGTGCCACGACAGATTAAGGCTCGATTTACAAAGGCCAAATACTTCTCATAGGGAAAGAAACCTTCAGTACTAAAATAAAACTCTTGAACATTAGTCCACAGGCGCTGCTAGTTGGTTACCATCAGCTCTAAAATAAATCTCTTGAACATTGGGTTGCAAAGACTCTCGAGCTCTTTCATTTTTTCCTCAAACTTATCGGCCTCAGCAAGTTGGTTACCATCGAGCCATTGGATGGCTTATTCAATGGAAATATTGGTGTTTCTGGGAATGAATACAGTCATGACACCTCCAGCAATTTCCAAACCAAATGATAGAAGGGTAACATCCAACAACAAAAGGTCCTGATAGAGTCGAGCACTTTTTTACTTGTTAAACCCAAGAAAACTTGAGCTCCAGCTATTCAATTTTAGACAACAATTTAGCCATGCACTTCTAAACTAATTTTTAGTGGAAATATTCATTAAAGAAAACTTGTTGCACAACCATCGGATAAAAATTATACACTGATCAAAAAGTTAAATTCCAAAGTAGAGGAGTTTCTTGAAATTTAAGAGTAACAGATAAAAAGGAAATGGTTATACTTCCCCGCTAATTGTCATAGCAGCTATCAAATTGCACCATAGAATCTAGAAGTCAAACGGCTACAAAGAGAACTTGAATAACTATCGTAGCATCTATAAAATTACATATACACTTAACATTTGTTCTAGAGTTGAGATATTTAACAAACATTAGTTATACAAAAATTTAGCATCCTTAGGTCCATAGCAATAACTAGAGGTGCCAAAAAATGGCACTATTGTCATACTTTAGAGTTGTTAATCAAGTAAAAATGATCAAACTAGTGCCACCACTTATATCCATAAGTTTTGCATACTTCAAAGTTCATCATGGATAGCCATCCACACCATTGTGTTGCGCTCATCTTCACCCATACTTAAAAATAACTCCATTTTTTTTATCATCTTTATAGAGAACCGTTGCAGCTTTGACACGCTGTTGTACAGTGTACAATTCAAAAAATATAGGGGATTTAAGGATGGAATAAACTTGACAATGAACATCGGATCGATCACACTCCCGGAGCATTTCAATCAAGGCACCCATTCTTTTGTCTTGAACTTCAGTAAAAAATTTTAGAAATTCCATCATGCCCTCAAGAAATGTCTTATTATCATCCTCCGCTATTTTTTTCCTTTTCTTGTTTTTCTCTTTTTTATTAACATTAGAAGAGGACCTTTTAGCATACTCACCTTATTTATGAATCCGTCGGGATCCAATATTTTCATTTGCAGATGTTCCAGCACTAGCTCCAGTGACATTCTCTCCTCCAGTAAACACACTAGGTCCATTGGCATTTTCAGCTCCACAAAATGAACTAAGTTTAGTGACATCTTCAGTTGTAGTAAATGCACTATGTCCAACGGCATTTTCAACTTCTCCAGTACCTATTTTAGAGCTATGATAAGCATCACCTTATTCTTTATCATCAACATCAATAAGAAATCCCAAACTCATGTCATTGCAAAGTTGTGGAGTTCGACTCTTTTGAATTTCCTCAATAGCATCTAGCGGTGCTTCCGCAAACTCTCCAGTTGCTCTATCCTAGCCAAAGATTTCCTCCCAGTCCTCAAACATTGGCCATTTCTTAGTATTCATATTCTTTGCTTTTGGTTCAGCCTATAAAAAAATGATTAAAATATAGCGTAATGCCATATTCATCAATTATGAAAGAATTTAAGAGTATCCAACTTCAATTAATCTAGCTCTTATTCCTTCAAATAGCAAAAAACTTCAGCAAATCAAGACGTTTACTAGCATTCAGACTCATTTAGATAGGCTGTCAATTGACTTCGATAAATGTTGTGTAGTAGATTATCAAAAATGACACAAATGACTTCCATAAATTACACATACTTAATACGAAAATTGAAAAAACTCACAAAGACAATCAAAATAGTAAGTTGGATCATATTAATTACCTTCAAAAAATTATCCCAAAATGTTGGATCGTCAATTAATATAGCTCCACACTATATTGAAAGCCCAAACCACTTTGAGTCTTTAGGAGAGCTATAATTCCATAACATTTTTCCAATATCACATTTTATTTTTGATGTGTGGTTCACCTTTTAATGCACTCTTAGGATAATGTTTGTGGATATAACATTCTAACTCCATCAAGTGGCCTGGTCTAAAGGTTCCATTATCGCCTCTCCAACCATTAGCACACAACTATTTCAATCTATCTAAAAGAGTTTGTTCTTCCTTTGGAATCCACATCCTTCGCGTCGATGGAGTTGAGTTGCTTGGCTTTTTTGATACCTTGGTTGATGATGTCTGACTATTCATTTCAACTTAAATCTTGTATAATAGAATATCAGAAATGTGAAAATAGAGCATCACAATAACTTCAGAAAGTGTGCCGAAATATCAAAAATATATTTTTAAATTATACTACACTTTACAGTCAGAAAATAACATGAATTTAATCTCCCAAATATTAACTGATTCAACTAACCAACACTATAAATTATAGCATACAATAATCGAAGTTATAAAGAGTACAAAAGGATGTGTTATTAAGCTCACAAAAGTTAAAAGTTCCTGGCAGCAATACAACACATACAAAACCAATTCTAAAGAGCTAATAAAGTCTAAAAGTAGTCCATAGCTAACAGGTAGTAATATAGTCTCGAAAGTGGTAACAAATCAATTATCAGTTCTTTCATTCCACATTGGTTGAGCCAACTCACTCCTCTAACTGCTCCATTCCTTTGACGATTCAACAACGTCAATATTTTCGTGTTGATATTCCACATGTTCTTTCATATCACTGTCCAAGGGATCCACTTCCATCTCTATAAGAATAAAGTTATGAATCAAGTAACAAGCACTAATTACCCTATTATGAACCTTAACTGAGTACTACGAAGGGCTTCTAAGAATTCCCCAATGTCCTTTTAGGAGACCAAACGCCCTTTCAATAACATTACGAGCCCTAGAATGCCTTATGTTGAAAAGTTCTTCTTTACATCAAGGTGATGGATTTTCACCTCACCAATCCTTCAACCAATATCTATATCCTCGAAAAGGTGACAGAAAACCTTTTCTATTTGTATATCCTCCATCGCACAAGTAATAATTACCTATAATATAAACATATAATTTAGTTATTTCTATATAATATTAAATCCATGATATAACTTGAAAGCATATACATGACCTACCCTTGGGGATTTTTAAACCATTTCTTCTTACTGTAGCATCTCATAAAACACGGCCATCGGCAGCTGATCCTTCCCAACTAGGTAACATATACGTAAAATTGAGGTTTCTATCACAAACTCCCAAAAAATTAGTTTCTATCTTTCATTTTCTTGTCCTGTATCTTGGTTTGTATTGAGTTGGAACTCTAATAGGAATGTAAGTACCGTCTAGTGCACCTAAACAACCCTATAAGATCAATTATAATGTTACCTCAAAGTATAAAAGTTTTGTACTTAAAGAAGTGCTAAACTGTAATTTCACCTACCGCAAACCATTTCCAGCAATCTTCAGTCTCATCCTCAAGAATTAGTTTAGGATTAACAAGTAACAATGGGGTTAGTTTGAGAATAACGCACAAGCATTCATTAAAAGCCTGACTTACGCTCCATCCCTATCTAATATAATCAACTTTGATAGATCTATTCTTCTCGTGATAAGCCAAGATATTTAAAAATATAGCTAACTTTTCACTGCTTGATATACTTTTACTATCGGTCAAACCTCCAATATTCTTAGTTAAGAGAACTAAAGTGTGAAAGGCATTTTTATCCATTCTTAACTTATCGATACATATACTATCACCATTGTTTATTATATAATGCAAGTGAGAAATAATTTTCGAAACTCGAACACCCATACAGTACCTAACCTCACCCCTGTTTCGACATCGTCTTCTTAGAGAATGACCATAACTAGCCATGATTATGAAAAGACAAATAAGGACAACAAGAAATTATTGAAACATTATCTCCTCAAGAATAGTATATTCTGTACCTGACAGTGGTTGATGATCCATAATAACACCTAAATATACCATCAAAATAAAAAGAATGAATATATATAAAATTTTAAAATAAATTTGTGAACAACCATATAGAGAGTGAAACAGATACTCAAACAAAAATATCAGTGATAAACCTAAACTTCATCATCAAATTCATTGACTTTGAAAGATTGCATTCCAAAATGATTGTCACTTTTTTGATGGTTGATTTTGGTATACAATAAACTATACCCAAATTGTGAAATAGGGATAGAAAATACAAACAGTGACCAAAAATAAAGGTTTGATACAATTACTAACCTTGTGGAGAAAAGCAAACAATATTGATTAATTATAAGGATGAAGATGTGGAGAATATTACACTCCCTTTTTCATGGCAAAGTACCAAAAAAGAGAGAACAACTTTCTAATACAGTGGAAAAGGAACTCTCTATTTCATGGAAAAGTACCAAAACAGAGAGAACAACTTTTTAATACAGTGGAAAAGGAACAGGAACGAAATATAGTGGAAAAAGAATGCGGGAAAATAATTTTAAGGGGCAATAGTGTCATTTAATAGGCTAATACATGTGTTAAAAGTTTTGTATTATTAATACATGGGAAATGATGTGTATTGTTAACACACACTTTAATACACAAAAGTGTATAAATAATACAAGTACTAGTTATGCATAATCTAAAAAAGGATACCAAACATGGTACTAGTAATACACAAACCATAATGCATGTATTATATTTTTAATACACTCTACCAAACGACCCCTTACAGTCAAGGACTCAAATTTTTTGATATGCATATGGACAAATTGAGAAAGAAAAAGCTATGCAGGAGCAGAACAAACATATGAGAAAAAGTTATGCAGGAGCAGAACAAACATATGACATTTTCTAGAGTACTTCACATGGCAAGTGAGTTTGGCATAAGTCGCAGGCCTTCTATTGAGGTTCACTTTAAAGATTTGACACTTACTTTGAAGGGTAAACACAAGCATATATTGAGGTGTGTAATAGGGACATTATCACCTGGCCGTGTATCTATTGTTATGGGTCCATCAGGCGCTAGAAAGACAACGTTTCTATTTGCATTGATCGGAAAACCTACAGCAGGTTGTACTACAACTGGTTCAATTCTCATAAATGGAAAGTCTGAATCTATTCAATCATACAAGAAAGTTATTGGCTATGTTACTCAAGATGATATAGTGCATGAAAATTTGACAGTGGAAGATAATCTTTGGTTTAGTGCTCGGTGCAGGTATGCCACAATAACTTTCTTTCTATTACCTAAAGCTAGTTATTTCTGACTTAGTATCTTCCAAGCTGCCATATTTTCTAAACGTAAAGCAGTTATTGATTTCAAATTGAATAGTGAATCTTTGACTTCTATGAAAACATTTAATATTTCAAGTATAATAATGAATTGGAAATATTGTTGACTTACTGTGAATTGGCATATGGATTCCTAAGTTTACATAATGGCCTTTCTTCTTTAGTTAAGTGATACTTTGGCATAAGAAGATCTAGTGATACCTATTTTATCAGTGGTAAATGTAATACTATACATTCTTTTAAATGCAATGTTGCATCGATAAAGTAGAAAAGAGTTCAAAAATGCAATGACTAATGCCATCCCTCTCGTCAACCCTCCTCCTTAGAGATGAAAAAGAGAAATGCCAAATATTAAACAAACTTCATCACAGTGAAGAAACCTTTGAAGTATTGGACGCTAACTAAACAATCATTCCAAATTTCAATGGTCCAATATTTGAGGTAATCCTGCAGATAATTTGGCCATGATGGGTTCCACAATGTAAGCATAGGAAAGGACATCTCACCTACTATTTTGTTTGTTTATCCCAGCATACTCATATTTTAGTTCATGTGCTGTTTACAGTTGAAGGTCTAGTGTTACAACAATCCATGTAAATTTAGGAAACAATTTTCCTTTTTTAGCTATTGAATAAGCTATAGAATTGCTATTTGATGGTTTTGGTTGCTGCAATTAACCTCAGTGAGATAGCAATACTTGTACTTGCCATCATATTGTTGTTTGTTAATTTTGGTTGCTGCAATTGAACGGTAAAGTTGACTTACAAATAATATGTTTTCAAGTTATATGCTTGTCATTATTTTGTTGCTCATCATCAATAACCATCATAACCTTTGCTGGTTTTGGTTGCTGCAATTAACCTGATTAGTGAACTTACAAATTATATGTGTTCAAGTTATATGCTTGTCATCATTTTATTACTATCATCAAGCACCATCATAACCTTTACAGTAATTTATTATTTTTTTTGTGTTGTAAATAGAAATATATTGTCATTTAAGCGCTAATTTATATTATTTATTCTCTTTTTATAGGTTTCCAAATTGAAGGAAGAGATTGAAGAAAGTGATAAAAACATTGACCTTACTTGAGGAGATTTTTTGGATTGTTGATAAATGCTCTAATATCAATGTTTTTGATATTGAATTTCTTGAAACTTATCGCGACTCCAACTTTATTCTATGTAAAATCTTAACTAATTATTTTGGACTTAATTAGCATTTTGCTTTTGGATTTAGATTACTAGCTTGCTGCATATTTTGGATTATGAGATTATTAATGAATGATTTTATTTTGTGATGTGTATATATTGTGGTATAATTTATTATGTATGTAGTACTAATTTACATTAATACGAGTGACTATGTTATATAAATTGTTGCAATTGGTATTTGAGCTAGTTATAACATGTGGCAACAATTTTTGCAATAGATTAATAAACGTTGTAATAGTATTAGAAATTATTGCAATAGGTAGTCAAAAACTGTTGCAAAAGACCAACAAAAATATTGCAATATGTAATTAATAACCGTTACAAGAGGCTAGAAAACCATTACAATAGCTTAATGAAATAGTTGTAATAGGTAATAAAAAAACGTTGCAACAGAATAATAAATCATTGAAATAGACTTTCAAAATAGTTTTCATAGACAGGCAAAAATCGTTGCAATAGAATAATAATACTATCGGAAAAATTACTATTACAATGGTTTAAAGTCGTTGCAATAGAATCTATTACAATGGTTAGTATCCATTGTAATAGGTGAAAAAAGGCACCTCGATAAGAGAAAAAATAACTGTTGTTGTAGGTTAATCTATGGCGACAGTTTCATCCAACCATCGCATAAACCGTTGCCACAACCCTATCACAATGCCTGCATATAGAACACATGCTTAACTGTTGAGGTAGATCTATGGTGACAGTTTTATTGTATATTACAACGGATTTGAAACCATTGCCATAGGGGTAATTTCCAGTAGTAAAAGTTAAGTGCTTGCCGCACTTGCAAAAGAGTAATAGTCTCCTTGCTATACATCATTGAATTTTTAATATCACGATATTTTAAAGTTAGTAAAAATCGAAAAGAACATGCTAGCATCTCCTCATTCTTTTTTAATTCCACTTTTCTATAAGTCCATAACAAGTTTATTAAAAGTATCTAGATGGTATTACAACAAAGTACCTGACTCTATCTTAAATGTGTGTAGACGCCATTTAAGAACATCCTTGTTGTCACCAACCGGTCCTAATAAAGCCCTTGCATTTTGTCCCATAACTATTTGACCATCTCATCAGTACCTGTACTCACTTCATGGAACACTAGGTGCAAGGGATAGTTGAATGACACTCAACACACCGCTTTTAATCTTTTCTCCTATGTAACATCGAGGTACTTTCCGTCAATAGCGTGGATTGAACCTTCCCTCCATAATAACGTTATCATATGAATTTTCAAGATATTAAAGTTGTTAAACCTATTAATTCTATTAATTTCAAACTTCATAGAAATCATCACTACTTGTTTTTTCTCTTCTACTATGAATAGTATTTGGAATTTAAAAAAATCAAAGTAATTCTTTTCTGATGTGGTAGTTTATATTATGCTGCAGTCGCAGATCATACTCAGGAAGAACCTTGGCTCTGGTACCAATTGTTAGCAAAAAAGTGGAATAAGTAACAAGAGAAAGAAACAAAATTTAATGTGGTTAGGATCCGAATGATCCAATATTAACTAGAGAACAACTACCTTCATATTAACAAAAAAGAGGGAGAGATCCTAAATACACTGAGAGAATTGCTCTCTCAATTCTTTACTCTTACAATATTTAACTATGAACTTTTGAGGTGATTTCATAATTAAGAATATCCATCCTTTTAATGATGACAAAATTTTGGCACCAAATGACAAAACTTGACCTCTAAGCACAAAATAAGAAAAGAAAAATAAATGCAAAATTTGTCCACCACAAATTTTTGCCTGTTGTCTAAATTTACTTCCTAGCCAAGTAATTTATCCTACAAGATTTATTCCACACGAATTAGACCCCACAAAAACCAAACCAACCTTTTCACGTAGTCTGCTACTACCTACAAACACAACTGTAGGGTATTAATAGCAAGATAACTCATATATAACTATCGAATCATTGTCATCAACTGCAAGGTGGCATCTTGGCTGTTTACCTTAGGAGCTTATATACAACTCTCAAATCATTGTCATCAAATAAGGTTTTATGCATTGATATAAGACTAAATGTGAATCAAGAGATTCAAGCCAACACAAGAGAAATAAGCTGAACAACAAGGTGCTAGTGAATCCAAATAGGCCACTCACGGCTTCACTAGACTTTAGATTTAGTTTTGAGCAAGAAAAGAGATGAACATGAACACAAGAAAAACAATGCTAGTGAATCGAAATAGCCCCCTAGTGGCTTCACTAGACTTTAAAGACCAACAATAATACAATGTTAACAAAAGAGATGGATAGATAGTTTGACATGTAATATTCAAGAATCTAAGAACCCTAACCACATGTAAGGAACCTAAGATTAATAAATGTTAATACGAAACTCTTATATTGACAAAAGAGGGACTTTACCTCCCTAATCACTAACATATCAAGCCAACGATGCAACACAAATGATATCCATACTTGGGCAGCCCTAGTTATGAATTGGTGGCTTTTCTAAGCCCTACAACTAAGGCGTGTTACACTTCTTACACTAGAGAGAGAGTTCGTCTTCCATCAATAAACAACTAATGAGAAAAAGACCTATAATGTTCTATTTATATTCTATTACAAGACAAGGAAAAATAACAACAATGCCCTCAAAGGGTGGGGTAGCCATGGAGTGCATTTGGACCCAATGAAGTGACCAAAATACCCTTAATGAAGATGACCAAATCATGACCCATTAAGTGTTGTCCGAAACCGTGAGTCCTCAAGTCTTCGATGCTCGAAGCAATCTTCCACACATGGCCTTGCTTGTGCTTAAAACGGGTCTTCCATGCATATTCTTGTGCCCTCAGGGCGACGAAGTCTTAAGCCTTTAAATGATGACCTCCAATCATGTCTTCAAAAGTTAAGGTGGCCATTTGACTTGTATCATCCTTCCCTTCTTGAAAAGTATTCGACCTCGAATCCAAACCTTGCAAGAACAAAGAAAAGACAAAAAAGCACCACATCCTCATGACATAAGGGTTAGAGTTAGTACAATAAACAACATCAGCATGCCAAGGAGGTACACACTTGAGATATAACCACACGTCCTTTGTTATAATCACGAGGGACTTAGAAAAAAAATTATAAAGGAGTTGGCGAAAGGAATCACCATCAAGGGGTGGTGTCTTAATTAAAAGTAAAGTCCACCTAAAACATATAACAATATTACTCAAACAAGTGGACCGACCAACAATTATCCATTCTTCACACTCAAAGAAGTTATCGGGATCGAATGGGAGACGTAACCAAGGGCTTAGGTCTCGGCCACTCTCACTTTCCCCTAGGGTGTCATCCTCGAAATTAAGCAAGCCCTCTTTATCACTATTGAATATATCATGAACTAAAAGAGAGTTGAGAAAGGTGTTCCATAAGTCAACTTCAAATAAAGGGTTCCCATGTATGCACTTACTACTAGTTTAAAATTTCCACTAGGAATATGCCCAACATAAGAAACATATAAAGACGAAGTAGATGGCATTTCTGAGCACATATCACTTTTTCTTTCACAAGAGTTTTCCTCACATACGTACAAACCATCACGGAAAGCCAAAGGACCTCAATTAAAATCATCTTCACAAAGACAATCACAACTCGGGTTTTCTAAATATTCAAGCAAATCAAGATCATCTACGCCCGGTTGATTATTTTGCTCACCCTCACTAGTTGTTGGCAATTCACATACCAACGTAGACTCACCTTATTTTTCACAAGGGTCAACTAGTGTGTGAATACTCTCGTCACTTGGTAATGAAACCTTAGTCAAGTTGTAAGTGCTAGCACCAGATGGACACAAGTTATTCTCATGAGGAGAATCAATTTTGTCATCTAAAGGATCAACTAGTGCTTGTGTACCTACAACAAGAGTTTAGTCCTTATGTGACCTAACAATATCAAAAGTATCACAAAATGAAGACTTATACACTCCTACACTAGGTAAAATTACAACTATGTTCATATGAGTGTAGGGGATAACATTTTTACCTCGTAGCTCACATGAGCTATGGTCTTCATCTTGACGTGTGTCCGAGTAGCCCACTTGATCTCTTGGAACTCCCATATGATCCAACCTTTCATTTATCACTTCCCATTAACGGGTAATGGCTTCAAGTTTAGCCAAAATAGCACTTGCATCCGCGGGTTCCATCATAATTGTACCTAAAAAAAAAGAAAAGAACAAGTATACAAAATAAGACACAAGTTAGTTCAAAACAACCTCACCACACTCTCACACACTTGATCATTTCACACTTGGATTCACAAGTTTTGCAAGTCGGCTTGTAGTTCGTTATGAGTCGAGGGGTGATTCTACTCCTTGGTCGGAATGGATTCTTTGTTTGAAGACTCAAGGAAATAATGTCCGAACTTAAACCAAGAAATTGTACGATTCAAAAACAAGAAAAGCACAAAGTAACGCTAACACAAACAAACGGGCACAAAAACTAACTAATAAGCTAGTAGGAGATTACTAGGTCGTCAGTTAGTGTTCAAACCAACAAACGAAACTAAGAAACAATAAAATAAAACTAAGAATCTAAAAGTTGAACTCAAAATGTTGTGTGACCAGTAATTTAGTGATGTGGCAGTCCACTATTGGCCTCAGTTTTGTCAAAATTTTACTCTCCAATTTCAAGTCTTGACCAATCTACAATTTGGAAATGGTGGATTTGGTTAATGGAGGGAAATTTGGTCTTGGAGCTTCATTTTCAAGTTCAAAACAAGACTTGACCTTCTTGGTACTTTCTCCTTGAAACAAGGTCCTTAAATCGAGGAAAGTTGGTGAAAAGTTGTTGTCAAGTCTTTTGAGTGATGTGATCAAGTCTTTCACCAACAAGTACTACAACTTGGTCTTTCACCTTTTGTGGATCTAATGTTCACTTTTTTTTTTTAACAAAAGATGAAAAGGGTGAAGAACAAGAAGAACACAATAACAACACCAAGAACAACAACAATATTCTCCAAGAACAACAACAAATTCCAATGCCTAACTCCACAACAACAAGGACTTCAACACAGTCAAGGCTTAGAATGACAACAACATCAAATCAGCCACACTTTGTTCACATTAACAACATCAACAAGTTCAAGTTCAAGCTTAGATTTGGACACTTTTTAGTGTTGGTGAGAAAGAAACCAACACTAGAAACACTCTAAACAACAAAAGACTACAAGATCTAGTCACAAAGAAACATGTCTCGGCCAAGACAACAACAAGTATAACAATTTTCTCGGCCAAGAACAATAAGAACGGGCAGATTACTCCTTTTCTGATTTTTTTTTAGTTTTTCAACTCTTTTTTTAATATATATATAAATATTTTTCAACTCTCAAGCCCAAGATTGATCTTGTTAGAACAAAATCAAAGATCTCTTTGATACCAAATGATACAAGACTAAGTGTGTATCAAGAGATTCAAGCCAACATAAGAGCAACAAACTGAACAACAAGGTGCTAGTGAATCGAAGTAGGCCACTCACGGCTTCACTAGACTTTAGATTTAGTTTTGAGAGAGAAAAGAGATGAACACAAGAACAACAATGCTAGTGAATCAAAAGAGCCCCACACGGCTTTACTAGACTTCAAAGACCAACAACAATACAATGTTAACAAAAGAGATGGATAGATAGTTTGACATACAATATTCAAGAATCTAAGAACCCTAACCACATGTAAGGACCCTAAGATTGATGAATGTTAACACCAAACTCTTACATTGAAAAAATAGGAAATTTACCTCCCTAATCACCAACGTATCAAGCCAACGATGCAACACAAGTGATATCCATACTTGGGAAGCCCTAGTTATGGATTAGTGGCTTTTCCAAGCTCTACAACTAAGGGTTGTTACACTCCTCACACTAGAGAGAAAGTTTGTCTTCCATCAATAAACAACTAATGAGAAAAAGACCTAAAATATTCTATTTATATTCAATTACAAGACAAGGCAAAATAACAACAATACCCTTAAAGGGTAGGGTGGCCATGGAGTGCATTTAGACCCAATGAAGTGACCAAAATACCCTTAATAAAGATGATCAAATCATGACCCATTAAGTGTTGTCCAAAACCATGAGTCCTCAAGTCTTCGATGCTCCAAGAAATCTTCCACACACGGCCTTGCTTGTGCTCAAAACGGGTCTTCCTTGCATATTCTTGTGCCCCCGGGATGACCAAGTCTTGAGCCTTTAAATGATGAACTCCAATTATGTCTTCAAAAATTAAGGTATTTGACTTGTATCATGCATTCATGAAGTGAGAGTACACTACTCTAGATTCATGGGATTGACACAAGTGAGGAAACTATGTGGTATGCCAAATTCAAGTCCCCGGAATATCTGTTTTCTTATTCACTGTACTACCGGTCAGCCGTCCTTAACACCTTCACTATACCTAATAGTGCGACTTTCTAGGGATTACACATGGATCCAATTGTTATTCTTTTAACATATCTATTGTCATTTTCCAGTCCATCTCTGCCCTTCTTATTTCCCTATGAAATATTACTAACTGCACAAAGTCAATAAAAATTTGAACAAACATATATGGTATAATTTCTCAAGTTCAAAAAATAGCACATCATTTTAATACTTTATGCAATATGACGCGCTGTGTTTGAAATATGTATCTGATTTCCATGTTCTACTTGTTATGATATTGAATGCTATTTTGGTATAGACATAAATTCACAGCAGCAGCGAAGAAGACTGGGTCCAAACAAGCATCACTACTAATGGAAGGACTGATGAAAAATTCAGGATGCCAAATTTTAGGGTTGAACATTATTTGACAAAACAGAGCATATTTTGGGACTTACCTTGTTTGAAGAATAATCTGTTTTGCCATAATTTGGATGTCATGCATGTAGGGAAGAATTTATTTGACAACTTGTTCAATACTGTGGCGGAAGTGAAGAATAAAACTAAAAAACTTGAAGTTAAAGATGAATTTACAATTATATTGTGGGCAACAGAAGCAACACTTATTGGATCTTCCAAACAACAAGGTACATATTCACGTCAAAAGGGAAGCGTCAGACTTGTGAGTGGATTAAAATTTTGAGAATGCTTGGCGATATGCATTATATGATCCTGAGTAGCATGGAGCACATGGAAGATGATCTCAAATGTCCAGTTAATTGTTGACTCTTTCCAAGTCAAGAGCATCCAAGGATTGCATATTAAAGAGCTACATGATCTTTAAATAATGGTAAGAAGGTACTTGGAGAGCCATTTTCATAATTCAAGCGAAGAATAGCATGTTTAGAGACTTGGAAATTGAGACAAATATGTTGTGGGGAACATTTTGTTAGTGTATATGTATTTTATTATTAAATTAAATCAAAGTACGTTTTACTATATTGGCAAATTATGTTGTTGGCTGCTGCAATTGTCTTTTGCACATTAGTGAGGTTTAAGAGCATGAATATACAGTAGTTTAACTCCATTTATTTGGTTGCATTGCATGTCAATTACTCTTAGTAGTTAGTGGAAAGAATGTGGACATAAGTTCACTTGAAATTCCTATAACCTATAATTCATTATTCACCTCTTTATATCTTGTAACACATGTAATCTATGTAACCTCAAAGTTATTCATCTACCTCACTTTTTGTTACTCTTCAAAAGCAGTGGCGGAGGTAGAGTAGAAGGTATGGGTTCCCGGGAACCCACACCCGCTACCGTAAGACTTAAATTACATAGAAAAATCGTCAAAAGTTATAAATATTAATAGGTGGGAACCCATAACTAAACCAAGGGATAGCTTAGTGGTAGGAAAGGAGCCCTTGAGAACCCACAAGTTTAAAATTCTGGATCCGCCTCTATTCAAAAGTGCCTTTTTGAGAAGCTTTTTTTAAGCAAATCCATTAGGCGAGATGTCCAGGGCTATATATATTAAAAGCAAAACTCAAAAGAAAAAGTACAAGCAAGGGGGGCTATGCCTTGCCTTACTAATCCTATTGAGGCATAGAAAAACCTCTTCTAATTAACATGTATTTAACAAATAAGAAGAAGAAAGAACTAAATATTCTATGATCATCACAGAGTTAATAACCAACTTTATGATGATATTACAAATGATGATACTTAAGTAGTGAAAGATTAAAATAAGCAAGAATGTGGAGTCAGACTCATGTTTCTTTAAAAATTGAAAATCTTCAAGAAGATGTAGCCCTATAAAGATTCGATTCTTCACCTTGTCTTCTTCCCCCAACCACTTTAGAATATTTTCATATTTGATCAATTTTTCTTGGACCTATTGAATCTGGTTGATATAATTGAACCTTGTTTCCTTTTGTTTTGCCACCCTGATTGGTAATTGTCTTAGAATAACCTCTTCAAAAACTTTCCATCCTAACTATATTTTCTTTCATGAGTCTTCTTTTTATTGAATACTTTCCTTTGTTGTCTAGGTGAGAGATCTCCATCCCTAGCCATTTTAACAATGCATTCATCCAATATTTCATCCTCATCTTCTTCGGAAAATATGTCAATGCCTAAATCACCATTAAATGCTTCCATTAGATCTTCTACTAAATTTCCTGGTTCATACCTATTGGCTTAGAACCCTTTGATAGGATTATCTATAGCATTCAAAGGTGAACTTGTTTGATTCACAAGATGTTCCATGGCTAAAGCTAGAAGAACATTGCATAACTTGTCACAAATACTAAGGCTGCTGGACTCAACTTGCTACACGTTTGAGAGGATGAGGCCTGCTTCTCCTCCTCTACTATATCTGCCTAACTCTTTATATTTGTACCACTTTTTTGTTCACTCTTCGCTTCAACCTTATTTTTTGAATGTGTCAGAGTTAAGACCACTACCCCATCCACATCTTGTTCATTCCCCCTGAACAATAATTTATGTCCAAAGTCATTCCATTGATCACCAATTGACTCTATAGATGGAGAAGGGATCTCACATGCCTAAGTATCCAATGTAGCCATCAACAGCTTCAAGATGGGTATAGGACAAATCAAGCTTGCAATGTGTTGTTGCATTAGAATATTTGTCACTTTCGAAAGTGCAATTTGACATTTAGGACTGTCCAAATCATATTGGTACTCAATTTATCTAAAATATCCTCAAATGTGTTAGGATCCACAACATCCTTTGTTGCAACACATTGGTTCTTTGCCATATTAAGTTCTTTACTAATTTGAGAACTAACAGATTGTTTGTGTGAAACTACTATTTACCCCTCTTCTCCAACATCATCTCTAGCATTGTTCTACTCCATATCCTTTTTAGACACCATCAAACTCTTAGTCCTGGAACTTGTGTCCACAACACTAGGAAGATTTTAAAGAGCTTCCTTTTCAGCCTATGATCTTTTCGCTAAGTTTTTGGACACCCTAGCTAAAGCTTGACCTAATGAAATATCCTCCATGTTAACTCCATGTTGATGTTTCTTCTTAGTATTTAGATAATCACGTGCATCTCCTTAAAATTTTTCAACTGAAACTCCCTCAATCTCCATTGTTGCATCATCTTCTTTTTGGAGCACTACTTTTTTTTTCAATTAACAATCTACACTTCTTTTTATTGTGACCCTGATGCTTACAATGGGTGCAATATTGAGGTAAATTATCATACACCACCTCATGAAACTCCTCAATAATTCTGTCCATAACTTTGTCCGCACTTTGAAGTCGAATACAATTCGGTTACTTGTCCATTAAGTCAAGGATGACTCTAACCCTATCCTTGTTGGGTCTTGATCTTACTTGCGTGGCCTTATCCATAGCAATATGTTTTCAATTACTAAAGAAATAGAAAGCAAAGACCTCTTAGCAAACAAATCCGTCAGCAAGTTTGGAAATGAAATTCATACAGTCGTATGTGAAGTCTCCTCCTTAGGGTTGAATCCAATAATCCACAAGAAAATTCTAATCTGATGATTTTTGCCATTGTTTATGAAATAATTCCCACCTCTTTATAATGCATCTATGTAATCATCATATTGATTCATACGAATAAGAAGTTACCTTTGAGCAAGCAATTCAACAAGACAATGTTCCTTAATGCCGAGAAACTTAGGAAAAATAGATCTTAAAATTGACAAATCTGGTGATCCCATGGATAATTTAACCACTATGGCTTGATGAAGTCCATTCTCTTTGGCGAAAGCTTGTCGTTCATCCAACGCAAATTTTAACATTGGGATTCCATGAATAACTTCAATAAGTATTAAACTAGTTTGTGAAAGATTAATAATTGATTGTGTTTGATTTAACTTATCAACATAATTAGAGTTTGTAGTGTCGTTTGTAGAGTTTTGAAGAATCTCCCCCATAGCCGAAGGTAGGGGAGAGACGGTGGCAGCCATAGCTGGCCTAGTTTCCCATGTCACCAGAAGAGAGAAAAGAAGAGGCTAGTTTTTATTTAAATTCATATGTATTTTGAGAAACACTTGTGGCAAAAATCACCATTCAGACTAAGCAGATTTTGAAAGTTTGGCCTAACGGGCTATTAATCCAACACGAAAGAAACACTATAGACCTTACTTAATATCCTACTATTCCCTCATTTACTTGATAGAAGAAATACTACACCTATATAAGTGGTATTTTCTTTCTTGTATTGAAATATATATATAAAAAAGTAATTATATTAGTGAAAGAGAGAGTTGAGACAAAGAAAGTCTACAACTATACTCACTATACAAAAGAGACTATTAATATGTTGAAGGAAGGAATCATTTTAGTGGATCTTTGAACTCTTCAACTAATTCAGAGTTGCTTGAGTTGTACGCATTTGTTCTGTTATTGTATCCTGGAGGGACAAGTTGTTATGTCCCAAAATACCCCCTAGACGTCAATGGCATCTGCTAAAATCACTTGTCGGGCGAACCAAAGATCTTTTCACTCACCCAATTATATAAACATTGAGATAGGATATATTAACTCCAAACTCTTCAATAAGATTAATAAATAGGGGATGATAATTCAACAAACTCCATAATCAATTAATTAATTCAATGAAAAATTAAATACTAATTCTCTTGCCCAAATCTCACAATAAGACCATGAAACATCTAATAAAGTTACATGAGTTTAATTATCAGACATGCAAATACAAGAAAATAAAAAAATGTTAAAAATAGCAAGAGTGGAAATGATAGCCTCCACGAACAATGTGGAGGCTCACCCCAACAACTGAATTTACACAACGAACTTTCCAGCCCCTAGTCTTATCTTCCACAACATTATCTGAATAGACATGCAAGTATGGAGTGAGCTATCTAACCCAGTAAGATCCTCGACTCACTACTTTAATATCCCTGGAACAATTGTTATAAAATGCAAACTACAAAGACCAAATAAATGACACATACAACATATATCATATAATATAATGCTCAATTAGGTCCAAAAAATGTTTCAAAAGTCATTATGTATCTCTCAACTCAATCCACTCTCATGGCTTGTCATAAACGATAGTGAAGGTAATCAGCCAAGCACCCCAACAAGTGTACTGTAGCATATATAATGCCCTAAAAGTACACTATGACAGCAAATACAATGCCCCTAACATATTACGGCAGCATAGGTATGGCCCTAACATATTACGACAACACATGTATGCCTCTAGTACATACATCACGACAACAAGTACAATCCCTCTAACATATTAGGACAACATAGATATGCCCCTAACATATTACGGTATCACAAGTACGCTCTTAGTAAATATATTCAATATCCCAATGCCACTTTACAACTCGTCATTAAATGATTCTCAATATACTTAACAAAATACAGATCTGCGGCTGATCAAAGACCACCAATTCTACCATGCACACGCTTGTCCCAACAAATGGACTAGGCAGAAAAATACATTTTCTTATAAAGCATGTTTCAAAAGCAAGCACCAAACCTTAAAGTCTCACTTACCTCATATTCATAATCCAATTACCCATCTCAATATATCATAACTATGCTCCCGTAAATTCAAATCACCTCAAACTACACCAAAAAGGATTTAAAATAATCAAAAATTTTTAAGTGGGCAACGTCTAAATTTTTAGAACAAGTCACCAATCAGAACAAATTTCTCAGTCCAGTTGCTCGTTTGTGTAACCATTCAAAACATAACATCTTCAACAATTAAAATTTTCAATTAACCGAAGCTTTATATTTTATTTTTCAACAAAAATAAATATAACTACTATGTGAAATAGTGGCTTTGATAATATGATGGTCCTTTAATATTACCCTTCTGTTTCCATATAGTTCCAACTTTAATTCATCCCTATGAAAATTCAATCACTATCTAATCATCTCCTTTCAATAATTAGCCTATTATGAGAGAAGAAATAGAAATCTTTCATTTTTTTGAAATATTATAAAGATAAGGGTCCGCAACTACAATATCAAGGCATTGATATATACATACCTGAAGGTTACTATCAATCAAATTGTAGCCTACATAATTCTTTATAGTTGTTCTTGAACTCCATAAAATCTTTATGATGCTTGATCTCTTCCAACAATAAAGGAATTATAAAACCCCCCTAATATTCTACTTCTCTGCAATTGAAACGTTAAAATGGATTTTGGCTTTTGACTTTCTCACTTTAATTCTCTTAATTAATATTAATAATATAGGCAAAATTACTTATTTATCCCTTAGTAAAAAGTTTGAGTTATTACACAAGTCAAGAAATATACTACGGATTGGTGTAAATTATGCCACAGTAAGCTTGAATCTCCTTAAAAAGAGCGAGATATCCGTGCCTCATCCATAAAAAGTCTGAGTTAATACACAAGTCAAGAAATATACTACTGGATCGGTGTAAATTATGTCGCAGTGAGATTGAATCTCCTTAAAGAGAGCGAGATATTCGTGCCTCAACCAAGAAGAAGATTATTTTATTTTCTTTATTTTTGTTCATTTTATTATGTTAACAATAATTACATTATTATGGTATATTATATATCAACACATTGATGAAGGATACGATTCCGCATACCTCAATGGATACTCAAATCAACACATGTTCTTGTTAAGTTGTTAACCTAAGAGTGATGGAGAAAAAAATCCAGATCAATGATCTGGTTCCTAGTTATTGACCTGGGAAAGGCAAAAGAAAGATTTTCTAGTGGAGCATCTAGATCAATGAGTTGAGTCCTGGCGAGTAAATGAGAATTTTAGGGATATTTTTGTCTGTCTATTTGATTCTTTTTTACTAAGTATTAATATTGTTAGGGCTCATTTTTATGGTTAGGTTTTACATTGAGATATTAAAATACTTTTTTTGAGAGAATTTGACCTCCTGGTTCGTGTTCTATTTTGGATTACATGTTTTCGAGAATTGAGATTCTTGAAGGTGACCTACTCCTTGTTTCCTTATATCTTGGGTTCTATTTTGTTGTTCTTTGGAGGTAATCGAATTCTTAAGTCAATTTTTGCCTGAGGAGTTCATCAACGTTTCTAGATTCGTCTGGTTGAACTCTTACATGTTAGGGTTTTTGTAAAACCTAAATTTCTTATCAAAATTAAGTTTTATTTTTCTTAAAAGAAAATTAAAGTAATATTATAATTACTTTTACTTTTCTTAAAAGAAAAATATAAATTTTTTTCATATTTGACTAACCTCTTTCTTCGAGGAAAGGTTTTTAGACTTTATAGATAGAAGACCACTCTTCTCATACCTCAACATAATAACATCCACAATATAGTCGTTTAAAAACCTTTAAACTTGCTAATATATTTTAGTTAGATACTCGAACAAAACTCTATTTCAATTGAACACCTCAGTTTTTTAAGGTTTTTAATATTATTTTTATTATGTAGGCCGTTTGACCAAACCATATTAATAACATATTTTTAGTATCTTTTTTCGTTGTCATCTGATTTATCGTCTATATGATTTGCAAACTTTAAGCATTCGCATGACATCCTCTCAATTTTAACCCAACAAGTGGTATCAGGGCTTATGGTTCAAAGATTCGATGGTTTGATTGAGGACAATTTAAGATCAAAGTTCCAATCAACTTGGTGATGATGAAGTTTTTTGTCAAAAAAAAGTTAAAAAAAAACTACATGTGGAGAAAAAGTTTTAAACAAATTTTCAACAATCCTGCTGCTAATCCATAGTTAAAACCAAATCAATATTCAACCAATGTTTATGGACTCCAACTATCAACCCCTTCTTACTTTCAATGCTTGGACTTCTTTCAACTCGTGCATTTATTTTTAACGCACAAGCTCCACTGTGCTCACTTTCAATGCATAAGGCTCCACTTTCAATCTTGTTTACTTATAACATAGGACTTTAATAATATCAATCCAGGATTTTATTTTGAACGCATAGGGCTTCAATTTTTAACCTATAACAATTTTTAATCATGGTAAGCAACAGTGATATATGAAGATCATGTGAAGAAGGAAGATCAAAATTATTTTGCCAGAAAATCAAAGCCAAAGAGGAGATTTGTTAGGATTTTTTCCATGATTTTCTTACCAAAATTAAGTTTTACTTTTCTTAAAAGGAAAATAAAAGTAATGCAATAATTAATTTTACTTTTCCTAAAAGAAAAATATAAAATTTTTTCATAGTTGACTAACCTTCTCTTCTCATACCTCACAATAACATCCATAATGTAGTCGTTTAAGAGTCTTGTTTAGGGGGATATTTCTCCCAATAGGTTAATGATTTTTCGATATTAGTATTTCATATGTAGATCATTTGACCAAATCATATTAATAATATGATTTTTATTATAGTTTTTTTGTCATTTGATTTATCATCTTCATCTTTTGCAAACTATAAGTTTCAGCATGACGACCTCTCGATTTCGAACCCAACTATCTTCGGTTACCTTTATTGAAAAGCTTTCTTTAATTCTGCATTCATTTATTGTTATTTGATAATTGGTTGACATCTGTATCACGAATTTTATCACTACAACTAACTTATTATGATGTGTTTACATTAGAGAACGTAAGGTGATTGGTATGAAAAGTCATGATTGACATATTGTCATCACATTTTTAGTTCCTTACATTTGAATGCATTGCCAGTAAGAATATGAAAACTTATATCAAAGGTAAGCCAATTTCCTCAAGGAGTTCTGCTCAAACACACCGAGGGAAGATGTGTAATGCCTCGATTTTCTGAACTAGAATGCTACACAGTGCTCATGACCTCAAAGGACCACAAGCTAACTTATGACTGATATCTGTACCTATATACTGTATAATATAATATGAAGATAAAAAAAAATATGTACTGAAAGTCCATAAGGTTCGAATCCAAAATAAGAACAATGTCTAAAGATGGTATAATAATACCAAAACAGATCTGAAGTAACTGGCTGACATGCTATAGTCAGAAAAGCCTCTAGCTTTCTGAATAAGGAGTTGATGGGACATGTTCCCAACTAACTCCATCTAGCAACTGAACTAAAATAGAAAATAAAACAATAATCATATCGTCCTCGAATAAGAAGGACTCACTGCAAACTTTGAACACTGGAATGCTACTGCTGATCTGCAGCTCGTGCCTCTGAACCTATGGTGTAACATAAGATAAAGAACCATAGTGCAAATGCGTCAGTACTTCTGAATGTACTGAGTATAGGAGTG
The DNA here is from genome assembly GCF_002878395.1 of Capsicum annuum. Classification (NCBI taxonomy): domain Eukaryota; kingdom Viridiplantae; phylum Streptophyta; class Magnoliopsida; order Solanales; family Solanaceae; genus Capsicum; species Capsicum annuum. The sequence continues at coordinate 90,032,352 of NC_061111.1, forward strand.
AGATAATCTAAATGCAAAGGGTTATATGCATAAACAATACTGATTGATATGAATGTGAGAATACGTACATACGTAACTGTAACTCAACTCATGGAGATACTGACTACCGAGCCTGAATACTGACAACTTGAGTTTAATGGTAGTGAGATACTGAATAAAATTATCTGATACCGATATATGAATCACTAATAAGTGAGGAACTAATACTGAAGGACTGAAACTATATTACCGATTCATGAATGACTATTTCTGACAGTTTTGACTATGATGAACTGGCCTAGTTGACTGCAATGACATTCTAATTATAAAGAATAAATCTGATTGAATATATTTGACAACTTTGAATATGAAGAGCTAATATGTTTGACTGTATCTGACAGTCATGAATATGAATAATGATAATATGAGTTCTGATAAATGATATAACTGATAGCATGAGTGGCAGTATTTGACAGTCCTAAATATGGTAGAACTAGCTAAGTCCTGTATTGAAGGGTGACTGTAGCTGACAGTCCTGAATCTGAAGAACTATCTGAGTTTTTTACAGAGACTAAGAATAAGACTGAAACTGAGACTATGGGAGGTAATCATCTAACTAACATGCCCCAAAACTGAACTGGTGGGGTCCAATCTTTTCCCTGATTGGAAAGGTGTCAATACTGTGCCATGGGTAAAGACAACGTATGAGTAACCCTATTCTGTGTTTGGGAGCTCATTCCGTCTACCCTACTATCAGGTAAACTCAAAGGATATACATTAGCCCTATGGGTAGGGACATCTCAACCTACACTGGTTACGTAGTTCTGGAATGCAAGGATTGCTTCTAGGAATCACACCCTCTGACTGTAGAAGGTGAGTCCCCATCCTTGGGTTCGCTCGATGCTAAATCCTACTCCCAAATAAATAGACACTGAACTGATTAACTAAATTGAACTAATGCTAGTGGGATTGTTTAGCGGGGCTAAACTAAGTTTATTGGATTCCGATGACTGACAAAATGTACTAAGTTCTGAGGGCTGATTGAGAGTACTAAAGTTACTGAGAGCACTAGAATTACTGAAGTTGTCGATATCACTGAGTACTGAGATCGCTGAGATTTACTGAACTATTGAGACTTACTGAGGTTTCTGAGTTACTAAACTTTCCTGAGTCACATGACTGATTGAGTTCTATGGAACATGGCTTGGCTGCGAGTATCGTGAAACATGACATGGCTCTAGGAACACAACTATATTTTTTAGGTACGAATACTCCTAGAACTCGATGGAAGGAAACTGGCAAACATGACTTTCTTGAATGCATGACCAACATCAACAATCCATAATATCATAACTTAGGGAATTTCATGACGTACATGGTTATCATAAATCTTTTACATAAGTAGGATCTTTGCAAATAACTATGGAATAATCTCATTAGACTAGTTTATGAACAATCCAACAACATTTACCAGCTAGAATATCAACATGAAAGTCATTGGAACATAGGGGCATATCATGAATCCTTCACTTAGTCACAATTTAGCTATATTGCATGATTTCTAGTTCCTTAGGCATTTTATCAAACACCTTGCATGCACTCTTTTAAGGTATTGGTATATTTATCAATTCGACCATCTTAATCCATCCAAAATTTATGGGTTTCAACTAACCTATTCACATGCTTCATGAAAACACATCAAGATACAACCTTGAATCCAAACAACAATCATCAACATGAATATAGTGATAATACGACAAGAAAATCACAATTTATATTTTAAAACATGATTCTTGAGCTCCATGGATGAAAGGGACCCATGGATGAACACTATGCATACCTTAGATTAAGAATTCGTGAAGATTGACGGCAAAATTTCCTTGAAATAGACTCTTCTATGAAAATCCTAGGGCTTGTTATTGAGAGTTTTGATCTTGAGAGGAAACCCTAATCTTATGGTTGAGAGTGTATGAGAGAGCTTTTGAAGATGTTTAACTAAAGAGAATGGAAGATAATACACTCCTTGAGGGTTATAAGTCATGAAAAATGAAGGAAAAAGACCAAAATACCATTACTAAAATGTCCCTCAATTGCTGGGAAAAATAGCTGACGATATTCGTGACAAGCCGTCAAGTTGGTGATAGGCCTTCATGAATTGTCGTCACAAAAGAGTGAAATTTTGAGTTTTTGGTTAAGGTTGACGATATTGGTGAAAGGCCGTCATGGGTGTGACAGCTTTTCATAAAATATCATCACTAGGTTCAGAAATCTGGCCAGGTTTGACAACATTGGTGTTAGGCCATCACGGGCTTGACGGCATGTCACAATTATTGTCACCAGTTTCCCAGCCAGACATGCTGGAGTAAAATGGGCATAACTCTTTGCTCCAATATCGGATTTAAGTGAAATTAGTATCTTTGGAAAGCGAATTCAAAGAGATTTTATTTGATATATAGTAAGCCACCCAGTTCATTATATACAATGAGTTATGATTGATTGAATTTGACCCAAATGTTGACGCTCACTAAAACTTGAACGATAGGAAAGCTTTCAACTTGTACTTGAATTAGGGGACCTATATGATCTAAATTCATACTCAAATAGATTCCCATGCTACATAATTGATTAACACACTATAGTTACCAAGGATTCAAGGATTTTGAAACATTTGTGCATAGGAATGACGGATTTTCATCCTAGTCCGAAATGTGGGATATTACAATATCTCTTCCTTGGGAACATTCATCCTTGAATGAGACTGGCTGAGATGAGAAAAAAGACAGCTGAAGTGGATATATAGCGTGAACGACTAATCATGATTTCATTGCTGACATGATTGATAATCTAAACATATCATACTGAACATGTATATCTGATGCATGCATAACTGATTCATAAGTACATAAGGGAGAGTACTGATAAGATGATTACGCATATCTGATGCGCGAATATATGACAGAACTGGCTCATGAACATGTATTAAATATGCAATGGTAAAGATACTAAGTTTAAACTGGGAATTAAGCATGGAATTGAACACCAAGTTTGTACTGAATAATCAACATGAAGCTGAATAAGCTTAAAGAGGACTGTTACCTTCAACGGAAACACTAATGAATCCTGAGATCGTTTACTAAACATGTATGAGCGAAAACATGAGAACATAACTGAATTTGGAACATGATACATGAACTAAACTAAGACATTGAGTACATGTCCTACGACTGAGATTGGATGTAGAGGATCACTTATGAGTATCCCTACTCCAGACTGGATTTATCACGTAAAGAGAGAATGGACGCTTATGTTATGAAAGCTCAAAGGATCATTGCATATCCCCCCTTTGAGACACTAGGTCGTTTGAAGAATGCTGACTTGGCTGAGATACTGAGGGAAAACTAAGGCGATGCTCAAGGCACCTAGGAATTGAGTTGTGATTGAATATCTGGAATTCATGATTGAGACATGATACATGAACTAAACTGTGCTTTCATATACTAGTAAACTCTATCTTAGAGATGGTTACATCTTTGAGATGTCTGTTAGTATGGTTGGATGGGAAGATGGGAGAACAACCCCTACCAAATTGACTGCACATCTGTTAAATTGACTTGACTGACTAATTTATGCTAATAACTGAACATTGGACATGTAAGACTAAACTGAACTTAGTCAGAATAACTGAACTGGGATAATAGAATATTGTACATAAGAGGTAAGTATTAATTGAGTACCATGAGGTGACTGAGCATGGATTCATGGAGACTGTATTACTTGAAAATGAAGTGCCACGCGTGTAATATGATTCCAAAAGATTTAGTAAAATGAGCTACTAAAAAATAAGAGAGAAATTGATAGTTTCATACCATGGCATAGCAAATCTGAGACTGAATTGGGAAAGAATGCAGGGTTCAATTAACTGAATTTCTGAAATTGATGTTTTGATTGACAATCAGGTACTTAGTTCTGAGACTGAATAGAATACTAATTACTGAGTGCTAAATACTAGAAATGGAATGTCAACATCATGAATTTATCATAAGATCTAAATTGAGATTCTTTAGGACGTTCTGAATTTATACAATCGTTAGGACCATAGAATAAATAGCAGAAACTAAGCATACTATAAAGATTGGCATGAGTACATGAGTAATGGGCTGCATAACTTAAGTTTTGGAGTTTCTATGTTCATGAGATATGATTCATAACACTTAATGAGTTTGGAACACCTCACACTGGAAACTAAAAGCGTACGCTATCCTTGGGGGAAAATGTGTGAATATTGACCGTATTGATGGAACTGAGATGTGAAGCATGCATGGGAAACATGATAAATGAGACATAAAAGAAAAAAAGGATACCACATCTACTAATTCGGCACAACTAATAGAATTCTGAAGGCCTGACTTTCTAAGTTTTCATAATCGGACAGTCCCTGTATATTTGTCGGGCTATGGTAGACTAACCTATTGGGTAGATACTAGGTAAGGTCCTGTCAATATTTGGTCTGATCTTAAGTTTGACCGTTATGCAAAGAGTTTTAAAACAAAAGGGGAACATGGGTAAGGCGAAATATAAACATGCAAATGAAAGATCTGAAACATACCAGTGACTGTATCAGGAGGAGTTTCCTAATCTGTCAAGACTGAGGATAATGGAGTCTGTTTGGGAGTTGCCCACTGATAGCACTGGAAGTGGTATCCTGTCAATTCGAGCGACTGGGCTAAACTGAAGGACAACCGTGCTGACCTCATGGACCGAGTTTTGGACAATCTCGGACTTTGTGACCTAACTCACCACATCCAAAACACACATCACTACCAGCTCTACACATACCCTTATGATGCTTACCACAAGTCTGAAAAAGGGGATAGGTAAGGACTCTGCCCTCACTACCATCTAACCTTGCCTGAGAAGGACTGTAACTACCTGTTCTAGCCCTCTTATTTACTCTCTCTTTCTTTTTAATCTTATGATCCTCAATATTTTGAGCATAGACCATCAACCTAGACAAGTCCATATCACTAATCAATATTGCAGTCCAACACTCCTTAACCACTCTACCTGATACCCCAGATACAAACTTATTTATTCTGGATCTCTTGTCTGCTACTACATGGGGAGCATACCTGGCTAAATGGGTGAACATAAGGAAGTATTCTTTCACGCTCATCGTACCCTGCCTAATATTGATGAACTCTAACACTTTAGCCTCCTTTTACTCTATGGGAAAGAATCTATCTAAAAAAGCTGTAGCAAACTCTTCCCACTCTATAGGCTCTGTATATGTACCCCTGTCTACCTTCCACTATTTAAACCACATACGAGCTACATCTTGTAGCTGATAGACGACTAACTCTATACTCTCATTGGAAGTCACTCCCATAATGTCTGTGACTTTCTGAACTTGATCGAGGAACTGTTGTGGATCCTCTTCAGATTTAGAATTGGTAAATAGAGGAGGATTAATTCAGGTGAATTCTCAAATCCTAGATGCAGCCACATTGGCCTCTGGGTTGGCCAAAACAGCAGCTGGCCATTCATTCTGAGCTATGATTGAATTGGCTAGAGTAGTGAATGCAGTCCTGAATTTTGCATGAGAAATGTGTTCATCCAAGGAACCTGCTTGGACGGGCTGAGGTGCTGACTAATTTTTAGTTCTTCTTTCACTAGTCCTTTTTGAAGACATGTTCTATAAATGAAAGGAAAAAGCAAATTAGATTGAGAGTTTAATTAGAGCTTTTGCTCATAGAAACGACATTAACACTGAAAGAAGGTAAACTATTCCTAAAACATCTCATAGCCTCCTGCACATAAGTGTGGTGCACAACGCACGCATGTACAAGACTCTACTAGATGAAGCTTTCAGACTTCCTAGGACTCTAATGAACCTTAGGCTCTGATACCAAGTTTGTAACACCCCAATTTTCTGAACCAAAATGCTACACGGTGCTCACGACCCCGAATGACCATAAGCTAACCCATGACTGATATCTGTATATGTATCTACATAATATAACATGAAGATGTGGAAAAATATGTACTGAAAGGCCAAAAGGTTCAAATCCAAAGTAAGAACAATGTCTAAAGAAGGTATAATAATACCAAAACAAATCTGAAGTAATTGTCTGACGTGCTATAGTCTGGAAAGCCTCTAACTGTCTGAATAAGGAGTTGATGGGATATGTCCCCAACTAACTCCATCTAGCAACTGAACTAAAATAGCAAATGAAGAATTAATTATATCGTTCTCGAATGAGAAGGACTCACTGCAAACTTTGAACACTGGAATGCTACTGCTGATCTGGAGCTCATGCTTCTGAACCTATGGTGTAATATAACAGAAAGTAACATAGTGCAAATGCGTCAGTATGTCTGAATATACTATGTATACGAGTGAGATAAGTTAAATAAAAAGGGTTATATGCATGAACAATACTGATTGATATGAACGTGAGAATACATATATACATAACTATAACTGAACTCGTGGAGATACTGACTACTGATCTTGAATACTGACAACCTGAGTTTACTAGTACTGAGATACCGAATGACTGAGTTTACTGATACTGATATGTGAATCACTAATAAGTGAGGAAATGATACTGAAGGACTAAAACTATATTACTGATACATGAATGACTATTTTTGACAATTCTGATTATGAAGAACTGGCCTGGTTGACTGAATCTGGCAGTCTAATTATAAAGACTAAATCTGACAGCCGTGAATATGAAGAGCTGATATGTTTAATTGTATATGATTGTCATGAATGTGAATAGTGATAAAATGAGTTATGATAAATGATGTAACTGATAGCATGAGTGACTGTATCTGACAGTCCTAAATATGGTGGAACTAGCTGAGTTCCATATTGAGGGGGTGACTGTAGCTGATAGTCTTGAATCTAAAGAACTATCTGAGTTCTTTTACTGAGACTGAGAATGAGACTAAAACTGAGACTGTGGGAGGTAATCATCTAATCGATATGCCCCAAAACTGAACTAGTGGGGTCCAATCTTTGGCGTCAATACCGTACCATGGGTAAAGACAACATTTGAGTAACCCTATTCTATTTTTGGGAGCTCATTCCATCTATCCTACTATCAGGTAAACTCAAAGGAGATGCATTAACCCTATGGGTAGGGACATCTTAGCCTATGCTGGCTATGTAGTTCTGGAACATAAAGATTGCTTCTAGGAATCACACCCTATGACTGTAGTAGGTGAGTCCCCATCCTTGGGTTCGCTCGATGCTGAATCCTACTCCCAACTAAATAGACACTGAACTGATTAACTGAACTGAACTAATTCTAGTGGTATTGTTTAGTAGAGCTAAACCGAGTTTATTGGATTCCGATAACTAACGGAATGTACTAAGTTCTGAGGGATAATTGAGAGTACTAAAGTTACTGAGAGCACTAGAATTACTGAAGTTTTTGATATCGCTGAGTACTAAGATCGCTAAGATTTACTAAACTATTGATTCTTACTAAGGTTTCTAAGTACTAGACTTTCCTGAGTCACATGACTGATTGAGTTCTATGGAACATGGCTTGGCTGCGAGTATCGTGAAACATGACATGGCTCTAGGCACATAACTATATTTTTTGGGTATGAATACCCTCAGGACTCGATGGAAGGAAACTGACAAGTATGACTTTCTTGAATGAATGACCAACATCAACAATCCATAATATCATAACTTAAGGAATTTCATAAAGTACATGGGTATCATACATCTTTTACATAAGTAGGATCTTTGCAAGTAAGTATGGCATAATCTCATAAGACTAGCTCATGAACAATCCAACAATATTTACAAGCCACAATATCAACATGAAAGTCTTTGGAACATAGGGGCATATCATGAATCCTTCACTTAGTCACAATTTAGCTATATTGCATGATTTATAGTTCCTTAGGCATTTTATCAAACACCTTACATGCACTCTTTTAAGGCATAGGCATATTTATCAATTAGACCATCTTAATCCATTCAAAATTTATGGGTTTCAACTAACCTATTCACATACTTCATGAAACCACATCAAGATACAACCTTGAATCCAAACAATGATCATCAATATGTATATAGTCATAATACAATAATGAAATCACAATTTATAATTTAAAATATGATTCTTGAGCTCCATGGATGAAAGGGACCCATGGATGAACACTACGCATACCTTAGATTAAGAATTCGTGAATATTGACGATGAAATTTCCTTGAAATAGTCTCTTCTATGAAAAACCTAGGGCTTGTTCTTAAGAGTTTTTATCTTGAGAGGAAATCCTAATCTTGTGGTTGAGAGTGTATGAGAGAGCTTTTTGAGATGTTTAACTAACGAGAATGGAAGATAATACACTTCTTGAGGGTTATAAGTCATGGGAAGTAAAGGAAAAAGACTAAAATACCCTTATTAAAATGTCCCTTAATTGCTGGGAAAAATAGCTGACGATATTCATGACAAGCCATCAAGTTGGTGATAGGCCGTCACGAATTGTCGTCACAAAAGAGTGAAATTTTGAGTTTCTGGTTAAGGTTGACGACATTGGCGATAGGCCATCACGAGTGTGATGGATTATCACAAAATGTCATCACATGGGTCATAAATCTACCCAGGTCTGACGACATTGGTGATAGGCCATCATGGGTGTGATGGCTTGTAACATTGTCATCACCACTTTCCCATCTAGACATGTTGGAGTAAAATGGGCATAACTCTTTGCTTCGATATCGAATTTATGCGAAAATAGTATAGTTAAAAAGATAATTCAAAGAGATTTCATTTGATATATAGTAAGACACCCAGTTCTTCATATACAATGAGTTATGGTCGATTGAAGTTGACCTAAGTTTTGACGCTCACTAAAACTTGAAAGATAGGAAAGCTTTAAACTTGTACTTGAGTTAGGGGACCTATATGTTCTAAATTAATGCTCAAATAGATTCCCACACTACATAATTAATTAACATACTAAATTTACATAGGATTCAAGGCTTTTGAAATGTCTAGGCAAAGGAATGACGGATTTTCATCCTAGTCTGAAATATGGGGTATTACAAGATAACTTAGCTATCATGGTGCAAAAGATTCCTACAATCCTAATGTAACATCTTGCGTTCATCTTGTTCAGTAGGTATGACTTGGAGGGTCAATCCAATATAGATGGATTTAGTTAGTTAAAAGGTAATAATTTATTTCACTTAATATAAGTTAATATTATTTTTTCCACTTTTTAATCAAATACTACATGTACGCAGTAATGCGGGAATATTGGAAAATATAAAAGGTTCTTAAAGCAAAAGGAAATAATTTAGGATATTTATGTGAGTCCTATTTAGCCAAGGAGACTTCTTATCATTTTGTTCTAATAGCTTTGAGCACCATGTACCATCTTTGAGAAAGAGGCTAAAACAACATATGAAGAGGGAGATTAAAATGATTCGACAATTTTTTAACTTTTCTTTTACCTTTCTATAGGAGCTCCCACCTTTCGATCTGTGACTTGAACTCAGAATCTTAAAGTTGAAGGTGGAGGTAGCACACCACATAAACAACCCCCTCTTGTAAAAATAATGAGTCAACCATTGTTCCACCTCTGATATTATTCAACAAACCAGTTTGGGGTTCTGAGAAGGTTATGACTCAATATTTGCCTGACATGAAGATGTTGTCAATCAAAATACAATTTACAAGAATTTTAATCATCCTCAACTAGATAAAAAATATCGACAGTCAATGTGATACTTGGGTAAACTCATGGTTATAAGATACTTCTATGTATCTCATATTACTGTTTTTGCACTAGCATATATTTTATGTGTTGTTCTAGGTTTTGATAATGACTAAGTAAAATGCTCAGGGACCAAGTTCATTATATGCTACTTCCCGAGGACTGCTGGAGGATAGTTATACACTGTTGTACAATTTTACCCTATAGCATCATTATTATGCAAGTGTACAGTGTAAAATATGAGACACTTGGTCCACTCAAATTCTTATCTAAATTCTCTCACAACTATAAAAGCAAAGGTTATCAACCTTGGAAAATAGTTTTTGCAATCTTATATTCTCAGATAGCAGCAAAAGCTCTGTTGCTCCAGATCCAGAAAATCACTTGTTCTCTAATTTGTGTCATCTTCAGTCTTGTTCTAAAAGTGTGTTTTACTCTAGTGTTTGTGAAATTTCCTTTTATTTTATTGAAGTTTTTTCTTAGGTAGAGTTACCTAAGAATGATTGACTAGAGTTAGTAGATTGAGTTAGAGTGTGATAGAGTTGTCTCATTAATTTGTAATAGAGGTATTAAAAGATTTAGGATTTAGAGTTAAATCCTTTTTGGGATTCTGTAATCAATGTTTCTTCCTTATAGTGGAGGTTAGGAAATCCCACGAGGACATGATGTGATTTTCCACCCTTGAGCAAGGAGGTTTCCACATAAAAAGCTCTGGTGTTGATTTATTCTGCATATTTAAATTTTGTTCATCTTTTATTGTCATTTATATTTCCCCTGGAACTTGGTCCCTTAGAGGTGTTGTTCAATAATTGGTATTAAAGTGGAGCACTCTAAACGGTTAACACCTAGAGTGGAAGTATCACCAAACATGGAGGAAGGATAGTCAACCACCAGACCACCTTAATTTAATGGATAATATTATGATTGGTCGAAGACAAGGATTCATAATTTTATTTTGGCTGAAGATAGTGAGTTATGGGATATAATCTGTAATAGACCTTATGTTTTCATGAGAGAAGTTAAGAAAGGAGAAATTACTAGGTTGGTTTCCAAAACTTGAAGGGAATAAAATGAGAAGGATCGCAAAAATATTAAAAAGAATTTTAAGGTGTCACACCCTTTTTTTTACCAAAAAATATTCGATTTGAAGTTTGAAAAGGGTTTTATTTATAAAATGACAAAAGAAACAAAATTTTGTTTCAAAAAGGATCTTTTACAATTAAACTTAGATTCGCCACTTGACAAAATAGGGTGTGTCAAGTCACCCTAGGATATCCTTTTCAAAATAGTTTAACTCAAGAAACTGATTTGCAGACAGAGATTCCAGCTAAGGAATTCTAATTACTGAGGGGAAGGTGTTAGGCACCCCTCGATCTCGTGGTTTGACCACGGTCGCTTCATGGAGTATATTGGCAAGTACGACACTATGAGTGTATAAACCACATAAAACACACAACAATCAAACAAATGAACCCAAATAAAATAAATCCCAAAAATATAGTGTCCAGTTCAATTTATTACAAATCGAGAATAAAAAATGCTGAAAGTAAAACCTAAACTATTCTAACTATCCTAGCTATACTTTACCTGATGCCTCGGTCCTTGATCACGAGCCTCCTTTGAGTACATGATACTTTGGGGAATTCCCCGGTGAATAAATACAATGTGACCTCAGGGTATTTCCCGATTAAATAAATGCATTTTGAAAATGTGAGAATGCTAAATCATTCCACAAACATTTCAAATTATCCAACAATTCACAATTCCTAAATTTGCCTACTCGACCTACTGTTTGCCTACCAATTTCAATACATCATGATATTATTTCAATTAACAAACCTCAATACTTACTCCAAATTAAACTATCATCGATGCATCAGAATAACCAATATTCACTTTTATCAATTTTTAATTTTCGCCCCAAATAACTGATTTTAATTCTTAATGAGATGTCATTTCATCACACAACCCATAATCAATCCTTAATTAAGGAAATAAAACAATGAATCAAAAAACCAACTATTCACATCATCACAAATCAACCAACACACCATATTTAATTCAATATTTTGAATATAACAAATAATGAAATAAAAGAGGGAAGGAATAGAATTAGACCTCGATTTGAAGGTTTCAAAATTCAATAATACTTTGAAGAAAGGACAGAATCCATGCTAAAGAACCTTAATTAGGAACCTCAGATTGAAAAGCCCAAAATCCAATCCGAACATAAATCCACGAAAGCAAATTGAGCAACCCGAAATAAAATTACAAAACCTGAAAGCCCATATGGCAAAACCTGGCGAGACCTTTCTGGATTTAACTAAAATGGAAAATTGGGATGATTTGGTGACTCAAATATATTTGTCGGTGGTATTCACCTAAAAATCAAGAAAAACAATGGAACTTTTAGGAATTTTGGGACTGGGGTAGGTCAATTCTGCAAAACTGAAGTCGATTTTGGCAAATTTTTCCTGAAAAAGTCAAGCCCAGTTGGAATCTTAGTATTTTGTTCAATCTTATCGATCTCTCTCTATTTTTTACCTCAATCTCTCCCTCTCTCAATTCTATCCTCACTGTGTGCTTGTATGAGTACATTTTGTATTTATCCGTGTATATGAGAGTGTGTGAGTGTATTTGCTATTCTAATGATGAGGATCAGTATCCATGGTTGTTTTTTGTGTCCTTATAATCCATCAAAAATTGAGATTTTGTTCTGTGAGTATGTATGAGAATTATGTATCAATGGTGTCTGAGTGGAAATCTCTATGTATAGTGTGGTATTGATGTATTATGAAAAATGGAAAAGATCATTCTGTGTGTTCTGTGTGTTTTGATATATATTGTTGTGTATGTGATTATTCTTGTGTGTTAATGGTAAATATATGTATATATTGTGTGTCCGTTTATGTGAATAAGCTGATGGGTCCCTTTTATTGCTGCTGTGTGAAATCGATTAAAATAAGAAAGGAAAAGAAAATATGGGGTAGGGGGTATGTAGGGGTAGGGGGTGTAGGTTTGAGGTGTCAAAATTAGTTAGAGGGGTTTTTATTTTTGTTGTTAGTTTGTTATTTAGAAATCTTGTTGGGGAAATATTAGATGGGTGAGGATGTATGCTAAGGTGAGGCAAAAATGGATAAATTTAGTTTTTGGGAGGGACAAGATTATGTGTCTACATCATGACCCTCTTTGGATGTAAACACAAAGTGTTTTCAGACAAAGAAGTACACAACGAGATAGAATTTTGACCCGACCATTATTTAAAGGAAGAAATAGAAGAAACAAAAGAAAGAAGGACAACCGAGCTGGAGAGTCGAGTGAGGTCCCATCTAGGTTCCAGTTCGTGGCTCTGTCATTACATCAAAAATTAAAATTACAAGTTAAAGAATAAATGAGATTACAAAAATCCCATCTATGCAGATTCTTTTGGACTCTTGACTTGAGTTTCATCACCCTATTCTTTAGGCAGGCTCCTGACTTACAATGTCTTTACCCTATTCTCTAGGCGGGCTCCTGACTTGTAATTTCTTCCACTTGTTGCTTGGATTTCAATTTATTCACCTTGTTTCTTGACTTTCAACTTCTTCACCTTGTGGCTTGACTTTTAAATTCTTTACCTTATTGCTCGACTTTCCATTTATTCGCCCTGTTCTTCAGGCGGGCTCCTGAAATCATATCTAAACTAGAAAGAAAATTATTCCAAACAAAGATCTTTATAAAGAAAGATTCCATTTTCTAGAAAAGTAAAGTTCCAAGCCACAAGAATTAAATTTTTGCCCTAGTTTATCATCAGATGACTTTTGTGAAAGTCATATCATAACTACTTGTAAAACCCAAACCAGGAAATGCATCTTCTCTGGGTTAATTGGAATGATTAGATTAGAAAGTTGATTTTCTAGGAGTCAAAGGGAATGACTCAACTAGAAAGTAAATCTTCTAGGAATTAAGGGGAATGATTCAACTAGAAAGTACATCTTTTAGGAATCAAGGGGACTGACTCGACCAGGAATTACATCTTCGAGGAATCAAGGGGACTGACTCGAATAGGAAGTACATCTTCTAGGAATCAAGGGGACTGAATCGACCAGGAAATACATCTGCTAGGAATCAAGGGATTGACTAGACTAGGAATCAAAGGAAATGAATCGACCGAAAAGTAGATCTTCTAGGAATCAAGAGGACTAGCTCTACTAGGCAGTACATCTTATAGGAATCAAGGGGAATGACTCGATTAGGAAGTATATATTATAGAAGTCAAGACTTAAGTTAGGAAGTACGTCACCTAACAAGTAAAATTCGAATTACCCATTCAAGGACTTGTGTCTCCTGACCAATTCTGCTTGAATTACCGAAATAAGGAAGTGTGTCTCCTTACCAATGCTACTTGAATTACCCAAACAAGAAAATATGTCTCCTTACAAATGCTGCTTGAATTACACAAACAAGGAAGTACGTCTCCTTACAAATATCGCTTGAATTACCCAAACAACGAAGTGCGAATCCTTACAAATTTCGCTTGAATTACCCAAAAAACAAGGAAGTGCATCTCCTTACAAATACCGCTTGAATTACCCAAACAAGAAAGTGCATCTGTTTACAAATGCCGCTTGGATTACTCAAACAAGGAAGTGTGTCTCCTTACCGCTTGAATTACCAAAATAGGAAGTCCATCTTCTTACAAATGCCGCTTGAATTACCCAAACAAGGAAGTCCGTTTCCTTATAAATGTCACTTGAATTACCCAAACAAGGAAGTCCATCTCCTTACAAATACCTCTTGAATTACCCAAACAAGGAAGTGCGTCTCCTTACAAATGCCGCTTGAATTATCCAAACAAGAAAGTGTGTCTCCTTACAAACACCGCTTGAATTACCCAAACAAGGAATTCTGTCTACTTACAAATTCCACTTAGATTATCTAGACAAGGAAATGAGTCTCCTTACAAATATCGCTTGGATTACCTGAACAAGGAAATGCGTCTCCTTACAAATATTAAATTATGAGCTTTCCATGGATTTGATTACCAAACCTGTGCCAAAACATAGCCTCTTGCATTTGTGGAGTGAGGCATTGCAGCCTTTGATATTTAGACTCTGAAGTCTTTGATTTGAAGGCAACATGTGTTCCTATTTCACACAAAGAAAACTTGTGATTTTAAAAAAATGGTGGCTGATTTGTGGCTTTGGATTTCGAGGTAGTTGCTCTTGTACTAGTCACATTCAATCTTGTTTCCAACTATTGGCATTGGCATTGAATTTCTACAACATTAATCTAAACTTAGATAACCAATAATGACTTTGAAACAAACACAGTATCTTTGCTTTGCCATATTTCTCAGATAAACTCTTTGAACTTTGGTATTTCAATGAGTCCCCAGACTTATCTGTTGACAAAAAGTTCTGCATGCTTTATTTTGGCTCACAATTATGTTTCTTTTATATGCTGGACTTTTTGTCTTTCTTTGTGCAATTGAAGAAGTTGGTAGTCAGTTTTGAAATCTTTTCTCACTTGCTTTGACATTTATTTGACTCAAATTCACAAGAAAATTCACTTTCCATTTGAACAACCGACTTAACAAAAAAAATAAAAATATAGAGAAGAAAGCAAAGACAATGAATATCCCCCATTGAAACAGAGAAAAGAAAAATTTGTTTGAAAACAACAGTCAACTCTAATGATTGTGACATGCATTTTGGATTAAGCTGCCTGATCTTTCCATCCAAAATTTCACCAATTGTTGTTAAGTTAATGGCCCTGAAACTGAGTTACTTTCTTGGGCAAATTGTATCCACATACCTCATTTGGATAGTGATGCCCTAAAGGGTTTCACCAACAAGCCTCTCGCATTTTTTTTCACTCAGCTCACCATTGACCTATGGTGTCTGTGAGGGTGTTCAGTAATGGGACTTTATCATTTTTATTTCTCTCAGCTCACCATCGCCTTATGGTGACCATGAGGGTTTTCTACAATAATACTCTCATTTTATTTCTCTCAACTTACCATCATCTTACGGTGCTTGAAAGGGTTTTCACCAATAAAAATCTCTCATCTTTATTTCTCTCCTGATTCCTTTTGTTAAGAAAGACAAGTAGTTTCCAAAATGCATCATCATATGCATTGAATTCTTAGCCTTAACATTCTAAAAAATTGATCTGAAGGTGTTTCTTTGGTTGTAACTTTACTTTTAGATAAGGTTAGAAAGAAGGGATGACATAAGGCCCAAACGAAACTTAAAGTAGGGTAGGACTTACAACTTTTAGAATCAACTCAAACAATGAGGATAAACTCATGCTCTAGTTTCTTTTGACTGGGTGATTCTAAATTGTTTATTTGGTTGGACCAAGCCCAGAGTAGGGAAGTCTACGTATCTCACCCTCGAGAGAGGAGAATCAGTTCACACGTAGTTCTGACAACTTGTTCTTTTGCTTGATTCTAATTTCTTTTTTTTTTTCTCTTATTGACTTCTTTTCTCTTTGGGACCTTTTATGACTCTATTCTCTTACTTGACACTTTTTTTCAAACATTGTTGACTCAATCTTAATTCCAAAAGAGGGGTATGAAATAAAATAACATTAAATCTCAAATGGGGTAAACAAAGGATGACACAATAATTGGATAGCAGAATGAAATGCCTGCATCATATCAATCCTTAAAAATTTAAGTACACATCATGCAATATAAAGTGAAAGATGAAGATCATTTCTGACACTTGAACAACACTAACTTTAGCTAAGCATGTGTGCCACTTCTTCTTCTACACTTGTCAAACATACAACTCTGCGTTTGTTGTACGTCCCTCACATTGAATGATTCATGCTTTTATGGAGCAAATATCTTCCTGTTTCTCTTGGTATAGGATCGTGCATTCACTGCTTGACCTAATTGAGATATGCCTTTCAATTAATGACCAAGTTATTCTCGTGATTCTCAAAATAATTGCCTTAATTTTCAAATAAGGCTTCAATGTGGTCACCAAATGTCTCAGCACTCTACCTATTTTCTCAAATGCTATTTTTCTAACTTTAGCCCTCTGATTCAAAGTTCATGATCAAAACTAAATTTTAAGATTTGGCTGAAAATTTCATAAGCATGTTATAACACTAGAACCAACATAAAATGTATTATGTAAAGAAGACAAACAAACAACTTTAATAAGACAAAACGACAAGGGACACCACATTTCAGTGAAAAGAAGAATAGAAGGGTTTAAACAAAGATGATAGAAAACAAAACAAGATAAATTTTTATCTACAACCCTGAAATAATTTGAAAAATAGAAAGGAAAACAAAACAAACTACCAACAATCATTTCGAGTAAGGAGAGGAGTGACTTCCCAATTACTGAGCTTGATATCTTATCCACTGATTTGCAGATCATCATGACTAGAGCTTTCACTACTATTAGACACATTTCGTGTAAAATTATCCTTTGAATTCCTCCTTTTTGCAAACTCTAGCCTTGCTTAAAACTTGGACTTAGAAGTTCCTCAGTAAATATGTGGGCATTGAGGACGATGTTGAGGGACCGGTGCATACCATTATGGATAAGAAAGATGGATGAGTATACTATTTTTCATGGTTCAAAGAATATTGAGGAAGTGGAATGGAATATCTTGGATTTTACAAAAAAGAACCTTACTACTGGTGATTATTTTGATCTGATATATATGATCGAGGTTGAGGCTGACAGAATTGTTGAGTTGACACTCTTAATTCCCGTTATAGCCCTGACTCAACAATAGCTATATTCTCCTTCTTCTTTCCTTCAGCCCCCCTCAATTGATTGCAATATCGTCCCAAGTGTTTTACAAAATCCTCGTACCTATCATGCTCCTCAAATTTTGATACCTCAAAGTTAGGAGATAAGTTAACACTTAAAGACATGCTTCAGTTTTTATATGCCACATCTTCACAATTCACAGGTCCTAGAGAATTTTTCATAGCCTTTTCTATACTTTTCATTTTCCTAGTCATTTTCTCTCCCTTTTTAGTAGATAGGGGTAACAATCATTGGGTTGATAGCCAAAGTAGAGCCTCAGTAAAAGTTTGAGCAACAAAAGTACCGACGATATGTGGTGCTGTGAATGTGGTTGGCTCATACTGAGGAGTTAAAGAAAGAGTAGTGGAAGTATTGAGATGCATTTGACGTGGAATGGATTCTAAGGCAAGCTGTA
The DNA here is from genome assembly GCF_002878395.1 of Capsicum annuum. NCBI lineage: Eukaryota > Viridiplantae > Streptophyta > Magnoliopsida > Solanales > Solanaceae > Capsicum > Capsicum annuum. The sequence goes on from NC_061111.1 coordinate 90,050,253, forward strand.
GTGCATCAACAATAGTAGGAAATTGACTTTCCAATTATGATGGAAAACTCAAGGGATTTGCATGGTCAATAGTGGCAAAATAGAGGAGGAGGCAACCCACTGGACCAAGCTCAGTGCATTTCTATCATTTTTTTCCTTAGTCTTAAAATCCCTTGCTTTAGACTTTCATTTCCCAAATTTTTGTTTGATCCATGATGTCACTTTCTAATCCTTGTTGGACACAACTAACTCTTTCTTAGATTTGGTGTGATGTGGAGGACCAGTCAGAATGCCATAATGCCACAAGCCAACCACCTTAAACTAACTGGGTAAGATATAGAAAATGTGTTAGAGTTCAACACTTTCTCAAAACCTTTTTCTTTTTCTTTGGAAAATATCACCAAACCCGAGAAGGGCACCTACGTATCTCACTCCCGAGAGAAAAGAATCAGGTATGTGTAGTTCGTGAAGTTTTGGCACAGCATGGCCGATCAAACTCTCTTTCTTTTTCTTTTCATTTTCTTGAAATTTTAAAAAGAAAAGAAAATAAAAAATTTTCAAAAGAATTGATGAAAATCTTTTTTTGAATTTTTCAGCTTTAACATCCTTATATAAAATGAAACCTATGATTACCAAAGAAAAATCTTTTTGGATTTTCGATTTTCAATTTCATATAAAAATGAAACTTGAACATATTAAAGAAAAATCTTTTTATAGTTTTCTTTTAAAGATTTATATGAAACACCTACTCTAAATGAAGAGTGAAGAAAATCTTTTTTGGATTTTTAAATAAGATCACCGAACCCTAGAAGGGCTGCCTACGTATCTCACTCTCTCGAGAGGAGAAACAGGTGTGCGTAGTTCATCCAGATTAGATAATTAAGGATTAAACAATAAACTGAACCCTAACTTGAGAGACACGACCAAAGATAGACGATAAAAAACGTCAATAAAATCTTTTTTGAGTTTTTAATTTGACACTTCACACAAAAATAATACCAACAACTATGAAGGAAAAATCTTTTTGGTATTTTCATTATATGAAACGTACAAAACTTCTACCACGTTTTTGAATTTTCTTTATAGAAAGCTCCTATTGAAAAAAAATATTTTTGAAATTTTTGAATTCTGAATGCTTGCTAAAGAAAACAAAAGGAAAATCGTTTTGATAATTTTTTATTTTTGAGTAAATGAGTGCAAAAGGTAAACAATATCTTTTTGACTTTTTGGATTATGGAAAATACAAGTCATAAAACCTCTAAAAACCTATGAAACTCTTTTTTTGACTTACTTTTTTTCCTTTTTTTTTTGAACTCTTCTTGCCTACAAACTTTTCTTTACTTCTGGCACATGCTTTCCCTAAATCAGTCTGTCAAATGATCTTGTTATCTTTAAAGTTGCAACAATTAGCACATAAGGATGGTTTGGAGGTGAGTCTCCTATAAAGGACCAATGGATCCTGCTAGGTCTCAATATGATGTAGACAAGAAAGACCTAAAGGCTAACCTAGGCTGGGGTTCACTAACAAGGCTATTTGGGGGAGCGTATGGTCGATAGTGACTATGATAGCTTTCCACTCACTCTATACCAGCTGGCGGCTCCCCCTCCTAAAATAAGGGTGACTCAACTAGAGTTCGTGGACACAGCATGTACTACGGGACTTGTTGCGAAAGAAATGATTTAGGTTATGCAACTGATGATAGATATAAAACGGTAACACATAAGAGAAAAACTATAAACACGTAGCACGTAGGCACTCAACAATGATAAAATAGATACAAACGATAACACAAACAACGTTAATGTCAAACTAAGCCGATACAACTCCAAAAAATAAGCTTGAATTCTAAAAAATCACCACCAGAGTTGCCAGAGCTGTCACACCCCTTTTTTTACCAAAAAAGATTTAATTTTAAGTTTGAAAAAGGTTTTATTTATTAAGTGACAAAAGAAAAAAAATTTCTTTCGAAAAGGATCTTTTACAATTAAACTCAGAGTCACCACATGACAAAATCAGGTGTGTCAAGTCACATTTGGATATCCTTTTCATAATAGTAGTGACTCTAGAAACTGATCCACGAACAGAGATTTTGGCTAAGGAATTTTGTTGATGAGGGTAAGGTGTTAGACACCCCTTGATACCGTGGTTTGACCACAGTCACTTCATGGAGTATATCGGCTAGTACAATACTATGCATGTATAGACCACATAAAACACACAACAATCAAACAATTAAACATAAATAAAAAAAAATCCTAAAAATATTGTGTCCAGTCCAATTTATTATAAACCGAGAATAAAAAAATTCAGAAATTTAAACCTAAACTATTCTAACTATCCTAGCTATGCTTTATCCGATTCCTCGGGCCTTGATCACGAGCCTTCTTTATGTACATGATACTTTGGGGCATTTCCTGGTGAATAAGTACAATGTGACCTCGAGGCATTCCCCGGCTAAATAAATATATTTTCCAAATGCGAGAAAGACAAACTATTCCACAAACATTTCAAATTATCCAACAATTCATAATTCCTAAAATTTCCTACCCAACCTACTATTTGCCTACCAATTTCAACCCATCATGATATTATTGCATTTAACAAACATCAATACTTACTCCGAACTAAACAATCATCAATGCATCATAATAACAAATATTCACCTTTACCAATTTTAATTTTTGCCTCAAATAAATGATTTTAATACTTAATGAGATATAATTTCATCACACAATCCATAATCAATCCATAATAAAGGAAATCAAACAACGAATCAAAACAACTAACAATACATATCATCAAAAATCAACCAACACATCGTGTTCAATTTAATGCATCAAATATAACAAACAATCAAATAAAGAGGAAAGGAATAGAATTGGACCTCGATTTGAAGGTTTTGAAATTCAATAATACTTCAATGGAAGGACAAAATCCACGTCGAAGAACCTTAATTCAGAATCTCAGTTCTAAAAGCCAAAAATCCAATCCGAACAAAAATTCATGAAATCAAATTGAGCAACCCAAAATAAAATTACAAAACCAGAAAGACCATATGGCGATTCCTAATGAGACCTTGTCGGAATCAGCTCAAATGGCTGATTGGGATGATTTGGTAACTAGAATATATTTCCCGGTGGGATTTACCTAAAAAATTAAGAAAAATGATGGAAATCTTAGGAATTTTAGGACTGCGGTAGGTCGATTCTGCAAAACTATAGCCGATCGAGCAAATTTTTGCTGGAAAAGTCAATCCCAGTTGGAATCTCACAGTTTTGTTCAATCTTCTTAATCTCTCTCTCAATTCTCTCCTCATTATGTGTATGTGTGAGTGTGTTTTGCATTTATCCATGTATATAAGAGTGTGTCAGTGTATTTTCTATTCTAATGATGAGGATCCGTATCCATGGTTGTTGTGTGTATCCTTCTAATCCATGAAAAATAAAGATTTTATTCTGTGAGAGTAGATGAGAGTGATGAATCAATGGTGAGTGTGTATAAGAGTGATGAATCAATGGTGTGTATGTATGGAAATCTCTATGTATACTGTGGTGTTGATGTAGTATGAAAAATGGAAAAGATCATTCTGTGTTTGCCCTATGTGTTTTGCTGTATATTGGTGTGTATGTGATTGTTCTTGTATGTTAATGGTGAATATATATATATATTATGTCTCCTTTTTGTGAATAAGCTGATGGGGTACCTTTTGTTGTTGCTGTGTGAAATCGGTTAAAATAAGAAAGGGAAAGAAAATATGGGGTAGGGGGTATGTGGGGGTAGGAGGTATAGGTGTGAGGCATCAAAATTAGTTAGAGGGGTTGTTATTTTTGTTATGAGTTTGTTATTTAGATTCTTGTGGGGAAATATTAGATGGGTGAGGGTGTATGATAAGGTGAGGCAAAAATGGATAAATTGAGTTTTTGAGAGGATATTACGTGTCTACATAAGGCTAAGAAGATTTTGGTGTGTGTAATAGGACCTCATGAGTACAATCATATTATAATGACCCTCCAGGTCATTTCTTTGATTTGAGTGTATTTTTGATATTTTGAGCTTTCTTACAGTGGCTACAGGTCATTTTTGACTTGTCAAGACTGTCAGTTCAATTATCGGACAGTTCATTTGGATTTTAGGCTCATTTCATTATTTTGGAGCTTTTGTTGTTTAGGATTTGGTCTTTGACAAAGCACTTAGTAGATGACCTTGAATAGGAATTTCAATATACTATCAACTTTGGAATATTGATTCTAGTCTAGAGGGACCCTTGGTTCAGGTCCTAAGGCTTTCAGACTCATTTTGTCTATTGGGTAAATTATATGAAAAATAAAACTATAGGTGTGATTCTCATATTTAGTTGAAACAATATGAGATAAAAGTTTCTATAGTTTCATTGAGCCCAGAACATCAAATTTGGTATGGTAGCATAGTTTTTTTTGAGTGCACGAGGTTCTAAATTAATCCCGACCACCCAGTTAAAGTCCATTTTGGACTTGGGAAAAATCTGGTGCCGGCACTGGATAGGTCCTTTTAAGGGCCTATTGGGCTACTTTAGCGTTCAACACTTATCGCCCATGGGTTACTTTATCGGCACTTGACTAAGGGTTGGTGTCTGCTTTAGTGACTCCCATGAATGCTGCCACACCACTAAAGCAGTCGAGATACAAATTTAGTAATAGGTGCTTTAGCGCCCAGGTGTCCTCTTTAGTTGCACCTTTGTCCTTTTATTCCCATTTTCTCCATTCGATTTCCACTATTTTCACAGCAATTTGAAAACTCAAAGAAAGAAAAAAGTGAGAAATAATCTATTGAAGCTAAGGTAAGTTAGTATAACACTCCTTGGTCATTTTTCATTAATTTTTCCTTCAATTTCCATTCTAATTCATGGTAAACTTTTTAGAAATTAAGTCTTAAATTCCTAAACTTTAAGGGTTGATTTGAGACTTGATTTACACTACGTTTATGCTTAACTTTTGAGCGTAGATACCTTGTTCTTTGAGTGTCCTCACGACAGATTCAATTTTGGATTCCATTTGTAGGCCCTATAGGCTTGTTCTTGACCGAAAATTTGACTCAAACTTTAATATAGTAACATGGGTCATGTTTTACTCCTAATGATGTATAGATTACTATTTTGATAGCATGGCAGTATTTTGGGATCATGAAGAAAAATAGATGATTTTTGGATGAATCAAGGACTTGCAGTTCAACATCGAGGTAGGTTTCTATTTAATTTTCTTCACGAGATAGTGTATTATTTATGTTGCATGTTAGAAGGGATGTTAGGATGTGATAATGGTTACACCACCATGACTTAGCCTAGTTTATGAGTTTGGGGATAGAAGGGTGAATCGATCCTTAAGATGAAATACTTATTATACTTATAGGATCCTATTACCCTAGGTTGCTAGAATGTTAGACGTAGTTGCGACTAATAATCTTTTAGTATAAGGTTCACTACTTAACTCGGTGGAATATGATAGTTTCTTAGATTATGGTATGATTATGCCGACTGTGAATTATTAGGTCCAAGGTCATGATTATGATATTAGTTGGATTCCAATATATGAATATTCCTTGGAAAGAATATGGACTAAGTTTAATCTAATTTAGATGCTTATAATCTTATTGTCTTGATACTGCTGGTAGTATGCATATATTCGATACATTCATACTTACTTAGCAGTAAATAGTACGATTCTAGCTAAAATATGGCTTTATTACTATTTTCCTAAAAAGGAATTTATTTCTTCTTTTCACCTTTAAAATAGATTCTTTCATAACAGGAATTATTCCATCTTAATTTATGATTTATGAGCCTTTATGACTAAGAATGATATTTTACAAATTTGATCGAGATATATTTTGATCTATGATTTTAGTACTATTATTTACCTCGATCGAGAGAGATTTCGATCCTTTCCATACTTTTATGATTATTTATCCTCAAAACTTCCCCCAGGCAATATATTTATAAAATTACACACTCTTTCAACCTCAGTTCAAGTTCATTGACATATATATATATATATGTACACATAAATATATATACATCTCTCCAGTACTGGATAGAATAAATTGATGATGATGATGATTGGAAATGTGGATTGGGACCAGGTCCGTGTATATGGATACTATCGAACACCTTAGGGGCTCTTTCATTTGTGAGCCATCTAATGGGAGAAGAGGGGTCGCTGTAGGTCCTACCATTGTGAGCCATCGAGATGGAGAAGGTATATACACTTGGTTAATTTATGGTACTTAGATCGATTATAGTAGTATGAATTATACTTTGCATTTATCCTTGCATGCACATTTCCTACCACCAGTATGCTCCTATATCTATTAGCCTTATGGGGTTTTCATAAGTATAGGTGCTGAGTATTATTGCATTGTACAGTGTTATAATTGGACTTTTTGGGTTATGGGGCTCGGTTTAGGTATTGCTTTTCTAGACTAGCCAATTACTTTATTGTTATTGTTATTATTATGATTAGTTCCTGATAAGTTGATTATCGGTTTGCTGCCGAGATATGATTCTGATCCTTTCTCTTTTATGATTATTTTACAATGGATAATTATCTCATGTTTTGACATTTGGTTAAGGGATCTCAGTTATGTTTTTACTAGTTCCTACTATGATTACAAGGCCTTAATATACTATGACTACTTTAGGTTGTACCTTTAACTTAGCCTTATTTATGTATAAGTATCTATCTATATGTACTTATGGTATTACCGTATATCCCTCTTTTTTCTTCATATATTCATGTTGTATATCTATTTCTTGTCCTTGTATACTACTATATAACCTTCTTTTGATCTTTATTGTATATTGGCCAATGATACATGGTATAGTGCTTAGGTCCCTGTGTATGGCTAGAATAAGATAGTTAAACCTCATTTCCTTCTTTGCTTTACTATGTTAGTTTCCTGGACATTTGGGTGTAGTTTATATTCCTACTTTTGTGTTGTTTATATTTGCATTATCTTTGTAGCTCAATCGACAGTTACCTACTAAGTACCATGTATTTGGTACTTCCACAACACTTTTATAGCCTGCAGATTATATACGAGTTCTCATAATTATTGTGTGTATTATGTGGAGCTTCTATGGTTTAGAGACGTAGGGTGAGCTCTTAGCAGTTGAAGTATTACTATTCTCCCTCTTATGTACTAGACTAATCTCTATGTTGTATTCATAGATAGGTTGTATTAGTATAATCATCTAGTACTTCATTGTAGTCTTATCATTATTTAGAAGCTCTTGTACTGATTCCACTTGGTTTCGGGACTATATTATATATTTTAGTCTTTTCTTATATTTATTCTGCATTCTTTCTTTATATTTCTTGGTTGTCTATTACTAGTAGTTTCAGACTTCAGATTGGCTTACCTACTAGTGGGTATAGTAGGTGACATCATGACTTGCAAAATTAGGTCATGATAAATTGGTATCATATCCTAGGTTATCAGTTTGTTGGTACAAGAGTTTTGTGACTAATAGAGTTTTATGGATTAGTGTAGAGATGTTTGTAACCTACCTTTGGGAGGCTACATGGCATTCTTAGGAAATTCTATTATTGAATCCTTGTCGTGTATTCGTGTTTCTACGATCCTCAAGTACATTCTTTGAATTTATCCTAGATGGATGATGCGAGGTTGTCATAGATACATACATGATCTCGATACATATTTCTGGAGCTTCAGTGTACATTAGACTAAGGATTCAGGGATAGATGTCAAAGATTTTTAGTGCTAGCTATAGGATTTGGGGCTAACTCATGCTTTGGTGTAGCTCTTGATTGCTTCAGCCTGTTGAGATTCAGTATTGGGTATTTTGAGCCTCTTTATAGATAAGCCTAACCATAGATGATATTCAGTTTATCGAATAGTTCTCAGGATAGAGTTTAGTTTGTTGGTATTCAGTATGGCTCCTTCTCAGTTTCAGAGTATGAGATTGGACTTCTTAAGTGGGACAACATATTCCTATGCTATATCCTTAAGATCTTGAGATAGTGTATGAATTTGTTAAAGGATTAGAATTGCCACTCCATTTAGCATCAGAGCACTGATAGCAACTTGTTTCTTTACTCAGGTTATTGATCATGCAAGATCAACAAGAGAGCATGTATTAAGACTTATGGAGGTAGTGATAGAAGGCTATGTCATCAGCATAGTGTTATTGGTTTTCTATTTAGGAGTAAGGATCCTGCCAATGAAGGTTAACTTCACTTGCAGTCTATTAATTCTATGGAGCTAGCATTTTAGTTTGTGGGTGGCTCTTAAATTAGTCGCAATGATCACAGTGGGAAAAGTTTTTATCAGATATTATGGATCATTTGGTATGGGTCTTTAGGTCAGGATGACTATTCTAGATTAGTAGGGGCAACACTTCAGAGTATTGTAGGAGTTTGCCTTGGTTGTGGTAAGATTATTCTTTGGTCTAGATAGTGCCCTAGATACGAGTTGATTGTTCATATGGGATTAACATAGATTCTTCACCAGGCTAGAGTTCCTGATTTAGATTACGATTGTATGGAGAGTGTTCATTTCTGTAAGGAGTGCTCGCGACGTTAGTTGGTCAGCCAGTTAGGGTCAGCTTATGTTTCTCACCAAGTTAGGGATTTAGGGGTTTGATATGACTGTAGAGAGACTGACCACTAGTCCAGAAATTGTCTTTAACACGAGATTATTAGCCATTTAGATCATCTAGGTCAGTCTCATAGTGTTATGGAACCTTCAGTTAGAGATAGTGCGGTTAGCACCTTGGTTGATGATTCAAACACTCAGTCCAAGTTTAGACCCACTAAGATTTGTTCTCTCTCGAGTATGTTAGGTATGTCACTTCAGATTACACTGTGATAGGTGTGCTTTTTTTTTTCTTTTTTTACCTTTTTAATTGAGTATATTGGGGTTCTCACACCCATTAATAATTCTATGAGTTGGTAGGCTTATATTGCTTGTTGGGTGCCTTGATATAGAGTTTATGATTATATGAATACTTCCATAGATGATTTCTTTTAGTAATGGATAAAGTGGATTTGTGTTGCTATGACCTTGGGGGTGTGGCATTTGGGTTTGAGTCCCTTTTACCTTGGCATGTTGGCCTTCTTGTGTCCCTATAGTGGTGCTTGCTGTTGATTTCATTTTGGTACCACCTACCTTTTATATTGATGTTTATAATACTATTATTGTTATTATCATTGATTGATGTTAATTAAACCTTTCTTGGTAGATGGCTAGGCTAGTATTATCTAGATAGAATTTCATTCCTCATGGTTTTTATTTATTGGCTTGTGCGACTAGCTTGGTTGGATGATTTCTCTATGATAGCGAGGTGAGTTTGGTCATTTTCTGTCCTGTTGGGTATGCTAGATCGATTGTGAAGTGGATTATAGAAGTGAAGCTAAGTTGACCTTGCATGGTTCTGTTATGGTTCTAGAGTCGGTGATTAGTTTATGTAACCCATTTCTGAGGTTGACCAATTTGGGGTCCATTCTTCTAATTTGACTAGTTTATATCCCAGTAGTGGTTTTAATGTTGATGTCAAGAGGCCTTGGATTTTCCTTTTAAGTTTGTTGGGTCTATCTCCTGGTGATAACTTTGATCTTAGTATCAGTGTGGAGTTGGGTACTTCATTCTTGCCGCAATGTAATTCTTATTCTAAGTGGAGCTAGAGAGTTGGAGAATAGGTGATCTTTCCTACATCCATTTCCTAAGTTGATAAATTGAGTATTTATTATTGAGATATAGTATTGGATTGATTAGTTTCTGACTAAGGTTGTATTTCTCTAAGTTGCTAGAGTTCTAGGTCTTACTAGTGCATTTTCTTCCTTGGTGAGTTCTCGAGAATGCTTTGGTGGTTCATGCCCTATAGTAGATATGAAGTTGATTGCTTGTGTAATCAGCTGGTGATTTATCCTTCATGGTGATTTGTGCTTCAACTATGTTTCAGTTTCAATTTTGGCATATTCAGTAAGGATATATCTAATTTGGATTGTAAGGTCTATTTAAGTATTTGACATCATTTCAGACTTGTTGGCCACTTTTGGATTTGACGTCTTGGAATGGAAATTTAGAGGTTATGACAGATTTTTAGAGTGTGGATGCTTACCTATTTTCAGGTTTGGTTTGGGTAGTAAAGATTGACCAATTCAATCTTGATGTTGAGATTTTAGTGGGAAGTATAGAGCTTAGGTGCAACCTTTGTTTCTAGACTTGTCTCGATTGGGATTTCATCTATAGTCTAGCTAATCCAACTCTTTTACCACCTACTCGATCTTTTTTAGTTTAGATGAATTATCATTGGTATGTGTTTTTATGGTAGTCTATGGGCAAAGTATTGGTTCCTCCAATACTGACCTCAGATTTAAATTTTCATCAGAATTCTTAGATGATCTACTCACAGGAGTAGTATAAGTGAGTTTAGATTCAACATCGCTTTATCCTTAATTGATGGGACCTCTAGTAGTGGATCGTTTGGTGGTAAGTTTTGTTCTTTGGACTCATGTCTATCAATTTCGATGATCATTCAGACGAATTGTAGTATTGTCATAGATTGCATACCTTGGTTATCTTTATTTGTGTACTCAGGTAGTGCTGTATGGGCTTATTCTCATGCTTTCCATTATGTATTTTTGATGGGCCAACTTCAGTTCTTCGAGTTTAGTATGGTGGGCTAGATGGATAGGATTCAGGTTACTTTCTTCTTGATTTGGAGTGGATAAAAGGTTTAGCCAGAAGGTTATATTTGGATTTTGGAGTTGGTTTAACGGTTCATGCATTGGGTGCCTTTGGTTTGGATGAGTCTTTTCTTGGTTGTGATGCTACCAGTGTGTTATGGTTTGGATTTTCTTGCATCAACCTTCCTCGATTCAGCTAGAAGCCAGTCAGTGATTGAGGATGAGCTCCAACTACTTGATAAGGGAAGAAAAGAAGTTAGTGTAAAAAGGGATACCTACGAAAAAATCCCTTATAAGTGAGGTCTCTTCTTGGAGGTTATTTAGGGAGTCATGCTCTGAGCATGCGGGTCCAAAACCTCATCCCTTTGATTTTTCATGCTTCTTCTGTTCATTTGAATTTCACAGATGAAAGTTCTTTTAGTAGGGGATATTATAATGACCCTCCAGTTTATTTCCTTATTTTGCATGCATTTTCAATAGTTTGGTTATTGAACAGTTCTTTTGGATTTAGGCTCATTTTCCTATTTTGAAGCTTTTGCTGTTTAGAATATAGTCTCGGACTTAAACTCCGAGTAGATGACCTTAGATAAGAATTTCAACAATGTCATCATCTTCGGAACGTTGATTTTAGGATAGGGGACCCTTGGTTCATGTCTTGAGGGTTTTAGACTCATTTTGGTCTATTAGATGGATCATATGAAAAATGGAACTATAGGTGTGAGCCCCACATTTAGTCAAAACGATCTCAAATGAAAGTTTTTCTGGTTCCATTGAGCCAAGAATGTCGAATTTGGTATAGTAGCATAGTTTGTTTGCACGCATGGGGTTCCGAACAAATCCTGAGCACCCAACTGAAGTCCTTTTTGGAATTGATAAAAATCTTGTGCCTGTCACCTGATAGGTCCGCTTAAGCGACTATTAGGCCGCTTTAGTGTGCAATGCTTTGGCGCCCATGGGTCGCTTTTGCGGTCCTATCCTTATGGATGAGGTCCAATTTAGTAATCAGTGGACACACTTTAGCGGCACCCGCAAATTCCGCCGGACCGATAAAGCGGTCGAGATACCACTTTAGTGGTTAGATACATATGAGGCCTTTTTATTTCTATTTTCTCCAACCAATTTTCCACCATTTCTTCAACCATTTTCACACCAATTTGAGAACTCAAAGAATGGAAAAAGTGAGAAATCATCCATTAAAGCTAAGATAAGTTAGCCTAACAATCCTTGGTCATTTCCCATTAATTTTTCCTTCAGATTCCATCCTAATTCATGGTAAATTCTTAGAAATTAGGTCTTAAATTCCTAAACTTTAAGGGATGATCTGAGACTTGATTTACGCTCCGTTTGTGCTCAACTTTTGGGAATAAATACCCTGTTTATCGAGAGACCTCATGATAGATTTAATTTTAGATTCTATTATGTGGCTCGTTGGCCCATTCTTGACCCAAATTTTGACCCGACCCTTAATATAGCAATACAGGTCTCATTTTACTCCCAATGACGTGTAGATTACAATTTTGATAGAGTGGCGGTATTTTGAGATTGTGGACAAATACAGATAATTTGTGGGATTATTTAAGGACTGCAGTTCGGCACCGAGGTAGGTTTCTGTATACTCATCTTCACGAGATGGTATATTATATATGTTTCATGTTAGGATTAATAATGGTTAGACCACCATGACTTAGCGTAATTTGTGAGTTTAGGGACAGAAGGGTGAATCGACCCTTAAGATGAAATGCTTATTATGTTTCTAGGATCCTATTACCCTAGGTTGCTTGCATGTTACATGTAGTTGAGACTAATAATCCTTTAGTATACGATTTACTACTTGAATTGGTGGATTATTATGGTTTCTCAGATTATGGTATGATTACGTCGGCTGTACATTTTTGAGCCTAAGGCCGTGATTATGATATTAATTGGATTCAGGGAAGTCAATTATCCTTGTAATGAACGTGGCCATAGTTTATAGAAATTTAGATACTCATAATCATATTGTTTGATTACTAGTGATGATATGCATAGATTCAATACATTCATGCTCACTAAGTAGTAAATTCTATGATTCCAACTAAAATATGACTTTATTACTATTTTCCTAAAAATGGATTTATTTTCGCTTTTCACCTTTAGAATGAATTCTTTCATAATGAGAATCGTACGACCTCAATGTATTATATATGAGCCTTTAAGACTAAAATGATATTTTAGAGATTTGATCGAGATAGATTTTGGTCTACGTCCTTACTACCACTATTTACCTCGGGTGAGAGAGATTCTAACCATTTCTACACTTTATGATGATTTAGCCCTAGAACTTTTCCTTAGGCAATAGATTTAAAAATTTACACACTTTTTTAGCCACAATCCAAGATCATACATTTATATATACCTACATCTATATATATACACATACATATATCTCTATCACTGGATAAAATGGATTGATGATGATGATTTGAAATCCTGGATTAGGACCAGGTCGCTGTATAGGGCTACTCCCAAACCCCCTAGTGGCCCCATCATTAGTTAGATATCCTGTGAGAGAAGAGAGTTCACCATAGGTCCTTCCTTTGCAAGCCGTCGATCTTGAGGAGGTGTATACACTGGGCTACATTCTGGTACATAGATCAGTTATAGTAGTAAGGATGATACTTTGCATTCATCCTTGCATACGTATTGCCTATCACTAGTATGCACTTATATCTATCAGCCTTATAGGGGGTTGCATAGGTATAAGTTATGAGTGTTGCTTGTGTGTTGCTTGCTTCGGACCTTCCTGGTTATGGGGCCCAATTTAGGTATTGATTGTTTGGACTAGCTGGTTACTTTATTGTTATTGTTTTATTATGGTTAGTTCGTGACAAGTTGATTATTGGTCTGGTATTGAGTTTGAGATATGATTCTGATCCTTTCACTTTTATGGTTATTTTACTATGGATAATTATCTTATGTTTAGACGTTTGGATTAGAGATCTTGATTATGTTGGCACTAGTTCCTACTGTAATTAGGAGGCCTTAAGATGCTAGTATGACTACTTTAGGTTGTACCTTTGAGTTAACCTTGTTTATGTATATATATCTATCTATATGTAGTTATGGTATTACCGTATATCCCTCACTTCCTTCATTTATTCATGTTTTTTATCTATTCCTTGGTCTTGTATACTACTATATCTCCTTCCTCTGCTCTTTATTTATATATTGCCTAGCGACATACAGTATAGTGATTAGGCCCCTGAGTATAGCTAGAAATAGTTAGACCTTATTGCCTCCTTTGCTATACTATGTTAGTTTCCTGGATATGTCATGACCCAATTTCTCAGGTCATGTTGGCGCCTACGATAACCCACCAGTAGGCAAGCCAACCCATAGGCCGGAACTACTAGTAACAGACTACCAAGGTAAATAGATGAAATAATGCCGAATAAATGTAGTACAAGACTAAAATACATAAGATAGTCCAAAAACCTGGTGGAATTAGTACACAAGCTTCTACTATTAACAAGGATACACATGATATACCAAATAAATATATGCAGATACAACCATCTCTTAACACAACATAGAGATCAATCTAGTACATAAGAGGGAGGAAAGTAACACTCCGAACACCAGGAGCTCACCCTATCTCTAAACCATAGCTGCTCCACATGATGCACATAATAATGGCTATAACTCGTACTATGATCTGTAGGCTACAGAAGTGTAGTATAAGTACTAACACGTGGTACTCAGTAGGAAACTGCCAACTGAGCTCCATAGTTAATGCAGATATACATAACATATAAGCAAGAATTTAAACTACACCCAATTATCTAAGATACTACAGAGTAAAACTAAGGAGACAATAAGGATAAACTATCCTACTCATATCCAAGAAACTAACATAGTAAGGCTAAGGTGGTATTAAGGATGAACTAACCTATTCCATCCATACTTAGGAACCTCAACACTATACAATATACCACTTTCCACTATATAAATAACGAGTGAAAAGAGAATATATATACTAGTACACAATGTCAAGGAATGAGTATACAACCTGAATAAATGAAGAAAGGAAGTGATATATGGTAATATCATAGCTATATATATATAGTATATGTACACAAGGTCAACCCAAGGTACAACCTAAATTATCGGACCAGCATCCTAGGACCTCATTATCATAATAGGAACTAGTGATAATATAATCAGGGTCTCTAATCCATATGTCTAAACATGAGATAAATACCATAATGAAGCAACCGTAAAGAAAGGAATCAGAATATCAGGGTCTACATCCATAATGCCTAATCAATGGATAATCATGCGGAATAAAATAATTGTAAGGTAAAAGGATTGGAATCATACCTCGAATCTCAATATCGGATCAATAACCAATCAGTCACAACTAGCCATAATAATGATCATAATAATTATAACAATAGCAACGACAAATGCGAGTAACCAACTAGTTCGGGCAAATAATACCTAACCGTGGCTTTTATAAATCCCCACCACCATGCGCCCTAAAGTTTGAATCAATATAAAACCCACTACAAATGTACTCATCACCTATACCTATACAGGCCCCCATAAGGCTGATAGATATAAGCGCATACTAGTCATAGGCAATGCGCATGCATGAATGAATGCCAAGATATAATACCATAATATCATATCGATCCAAATACCCAAAAGTAACCTAGTATAAATACATCCTCCAGCTCGACGACTTGCTGAGGTAAGACCTACGACAACCTTCCTTTTTCGGTACGACAACTCATAGATGAAGGGGTCCCTAGGGGGTTCAGGAGTACCCATATATACCGACCTGGTCCCGATCTATGATTTTTAATCATCATCATTATCAACCTTCTCCATCAAGTACCAGAGAGATGTATATATGTATATATAATAAATGTACCGACTCAAACCTAGGAAAAAAGAGTGTAAGTCCATAAATACATTGCCTGGGATAAACTCCAGGACTAAATAATCATAAAGGTGTAGAAAAGGGCTGAGAATCTCTCACGGCTCAAGTAAACTATAGTAACAAAATCATGGATTGGAATCTATCTCGAACAAATCTGTAAAAAATATTTCCAGTCTCACAGTCCCATAAATCATTTATTCAGATGACTGATGTGTGAGAAAAAGATAACTCATTTAATGCTTTTTAGCTCAAAATAATTATGAATTCTGAAGCAACTCTTTTTGTTTTGATGTGGTTGCTCATGATATTCCAGAAAAAGGCTGAAGAAATGAGAATAAACAATAATGGAGCAAAAGAGTTAAAAATCTGAGCAAGATAGAAGAAAACATAGCTGATGACCTCCGTGATAAGTCATCAACGTCGTGATATCCTATCAGTATTAGCATCAGCCTTAACCTGGGATTTGTATTTTGAGGAGCAGTTTTGACAACGTTGGTGATGTGGCATCAAAGTCATGATAAGGCGTCAAGAATGGCGTCAGCCTTAAGCATGAAGTTAGCATGGGAAAAAGATATCTGACGACGTTGGTGATACACCGTCAAATCCCTGATGCGGCGTCAGCCACATCGTCAACCTAAGGCAGAACCTGAAGGCAACTGAAGCCTCTTTGACGCCATCCGTGATAGGGCGTCAACTTCTTGACGCTGGGTCATCCTAGGCGTCACCTATTCCAAAAGTTTTTATTAATTTTGTTATTTTATTTTCTTAATTAGGCTTTAGTATAAATAGCATCTTTTATGATTTTTGGTTCATTCATAATTCATCTATCTGAATAATTTTACTGGGGCAGAAAAAGAGAGAAACCTCTCATTGAGGGTTCCCAACATTCTTGTAAACATCTTCCATTTGAATATTGATTGGGTATGATTTATTACTTATTCTTGATTATGAATTCAATACCTATTATTGATCTTTGTATCATGACTATCTAATTTTCTTTACTTGAGTTATGGAAACCTTGATATGAATACTAATTTGGGTTGTGAATCTAATGTATGTCCTTAAGAAATTGATGTTGTATAAACCTTTCTTTATTTTAAGAATCTTTCTTGGCTGCAACTTAATAGAGTCAGGACTACAAACATCACTTGTTTGAGAGAAAAGTGTTTGTTAGGTACTTCAATGAAACAATCACTTGTCCGAGAGAAAAGTTCTTATCGAGCAATGTAATGATCTCTCTTAGTTGCAACTTGAAAGGTGAGCTCAAGAACATCACTTATCCGAGAGGAAAGTGTATGTGGGAAAAGAAAGAGTTTATGTGGACTCGAAAGATTTTAATCTTTAGTTTAATGGCAAAGGCCTTAACCAGATTTGCCTACATGAGAACATAGTTGAATAGCAAACACATCCTTTAAGTTCGAGAGAATTAATGGATACACTACCTACTGAGGTCAAGAGACGAATGTGTAAATAATAGTATTCAACTCTTCTTGCAATTGAAGTATCAATTGGAACTTTAAAGTTAATTGCAACCCAACCTATGTAAGCATCTTGATAACCATAACTCTAGTGTCACGTAACATTGTTAAATCAAAGTGTTTATCAAGTTTTGTTTAACCATTTAAAACCCCCAAATTATATCTTTTTCTATCATTTTTTTTAAATTCAACTTATAGCTGTAGTTTTAAATTAGTTTGATCGCCAATCACATTGTTCCTCGTGGATTCAACCCCGACTCTGAAGTTGGGTAAATATATTGACGATGACTGCCTTGCACTTATTTGAGGTGTAAGTTGAGTGTTATAAAAAATGACTCAGTTGCGGGGGAACAATTTGGCGTATTGAGTTAGTTTGGAATTTTAGCTTACTTTCTTGAATTCAAACTTGTAAATATTTGTTTGTGATTTCCTTTGTTTCTTGTGTTAGGTAGATTTTCTTTATTTTTGTTTATTTCTTACTATGGCATCATGGAATGAATATAAGTTTAATGGTTGGCAATCTTATCTGGATGATCCATGTCCATATTGTGATGGAACCCACTTTTGGCAAGATTGTAGATATGCTCCCCGGAGAGAGATGTGTGCACCATCTCCATCTACTAGGAGTATAATTATTCTTTATCTGGTGGTCAAGATGGACATTGGAGTGATTGTCCAAATGCCCCCTCCCCCTATTGCGCTAACCCAAGTTCTAGTTCTTCTTATGAGTATGACAGGTCTTATAGTCAAGCACAAGAAGAACGAAACACTGAAAAGAGTGGCACTGAAGCTATGCTCCAACTAATGTTGGATCATGTGGACACAACGAATGATATCATACATGATTCTTATCAAGATATAAGAGAAATTAACGAGGAAAGAATAATGATTGAGGATATGGATATAACTGTCAAGCATTCAAAGAAATTTTCCACATTATGTTTAGATGATATCTTGTCTGTGGAATCATTTAACATAATGGACAAGTGTGAAGATGAGGAACAAGAATCCTATGTGGATGTTGTGCTTGATGTTGAGCAACCTCGATGATTTCCCAACCAATCGAACCAACCATGAGGGATGATTCCAAGATTAAGGAAATGGTGCTAAAGGAAAAAAAAGAAACCAACCAAATATCTTCTTAAGACTCTAGCCCAATTCGGGGTGAGGATGCCCAGAAGGAAGCAACTCCGAAAATAAGGAGAAAACCTCATTTGAACCATTTTTCAACCTTGTCCTTAGTGGATGAGATGGAAGTCTACCTACCCAAGCAACTGAGGTGTTTAGAGGATGAGCAACATAATCCTTATATTTTGGAGTTTGGCATTCAAAAAAAGCAAAATGAATCCCCCCACTTGAAGGTCAGTAAAGGAAAAATTCAATGAGCATTAAGTGGATTATTGATGTTCTCATCAATACCCAAAGAGCCTATCCGAAAATTTGATATGAAGTTGGGTAAGAGATTCAAGTTATCAAAGTGGCGAGATAAAGGAAGTGTCATTGTATCTGTACATTTGTCCAATGCGCCTCGAAGATGTATTGATCAAAAGTTGGGTTGGCGTTTCAAATCCTCCAACTTAAGACATAAATAATTATTAACAAGGTATCTTGATGAAGTCTGAGTAGTCAGGCTAACTAAGTCATGATGTGACACTAAATTAGGAACTTCTTGGAAGGCAACCCAACGTATTTTGTTGTTTGTATTCGTATTATATGATTGACATCAGATCTCCGCACCCATAGTGTCACAGGTATGTTTCTAACTCTCTCGTTTTAGTTGACAAATTAGGGACATTGCATTATTTTAAGTTGAGGGTGAGGCTACTTGTGGGTGTTAATGTTCTCTTGGGATTTTTATTGCTGTGCCTCTTTTTCCCAGAGTCTTGTTCCTAGTAGAGCCGACATGTTTAGGTGTATTATGTTTGTTTTGTTTTGTGTTGTGGTTAACTGGAGAAAAATAAGTATCTAGAGCAGTTGACATATTTTTGTTGATTTTTAAGACTGATAAACACCTCTTTGTTGGTCTATTTTATAACTATGTGACATGCATTTATATGTGGCTACTGTGAATCTTTTAATGGCATTAGTACTAGGGACATGATAATCTCTGCTAACAATTGCATGAACCGAATGGGTAGTAGCTTATGATGTACCATTGTGCCATGTGTGTGTGATGTCTTACTCAATTCCCTGTGTGTGTTGAATCTAGAACTTGCCCAGTTAGTCTTACCTTGGTTGAAGATAGGGGTTAGGAAAGAATCATAGGCCGTTTTGATTTTTAAGTTACTTTTTTTCCTAAATGACCTTCCTTGTATGCATGATATCTCTTGATCCCTATTTTGAGCTTGAATTGACCATTTCTTTCTATGACACCTATCACTTTCCCGTTTAGATAATAATGAACCTATTTTGTTCCTGATCCTCCTTGGAAACTGTGCACCTAGACTTAGGTAAACAACCTAAGTTGAGGGTGGCTATCATAGGGATGTGTGATGTAAACTGGGTATGAAGAAAGGTAGAATAAAAGGAAATGAATAAATGAAAAAGAATAATAAGCGGGGTTGTGTGAAAGAAGAATAAGAAAAGAAAAAGAATGAAAAAGAAAAGCCACATCCATCCTGAATAATATGTGATCAAGAAAAAGAAAAAAAAGAAGAAAAAGGTTAATAATTGAAACCCAAATTAAGGTAGTGCCAAGGAGGCTTAGTCACTCTAAATTCCATTGAATATCATACTAGCCTTAGCCTACATTACAAGCCAAAGAAAAGACCTATAGTTATCCTAACTTATCTGTCTGGACACCTTGGTAATGAAAATAAGGGCAAGCATATGGTATTTAACATGCATTGATAGGAATTTCTTTCTGAGAGTGAGTGTCTCTTGACCGTCCCCGCATTGACATGCTTGCATTCATATATGAGTGAGGAGTGACTTCTTTGTTGTAAGGGCACATCGGTTGCATTGCTAGCTGTTTACTTATTTGGGTAGTGTAACTTATACATATGCATGGTTATTATTGCTGAATTGATGCCATATCTTGATTACTTTGGGTCACATTGTTAATCTTCATTGATATGCACAATTGGATTTATAAGTAATTGAACATAGAGAGTGGCATGAGTTTTAAGCTAAACTTGATAATCAACTGTGTAGGTATCTTATGTGTCTCTTGGTTAAGCATCGTAGTATGGTGTTATTTAGTTGCTTGACGACAAACAATTGTTTTAAGTTGAGGGTGTTGATGTGTGAGCAAAAGATAACTCATTTAATGCCTTTTAGCTTAAAATAATTGTGAATTTTGAATAAACTCATGTTGTTTTGATGTGTTTGCTCATGATATTGCAGAAAAAGGCTGAAGAAAAGAGAATAAACAATAATAGAGCAAAAGAGTTGAAAATATGAGCAAAATATAAGAAAACATGGCTGACGACCTCTGTGATAAGTCGTCATCCTCGTGATAGCCTATCAGCATTGGCGTCAGCCTTAACTAGGGAGTTACAGTTTGAGGAGCAGTTCTGACAACGCTAGTGATGTGGCATCAAAGTTGTGATAAGGCGTCAAGAATGGCATTTGCCTTAAGAAGAAAATTAGCATAGGAAGAAGATATCTGACGACATTGGTGATAAGCTATCAGATCCCTGATGCGGTGTCAGTCACATTGTCAATCTAAGACAGAACCTGAAGGCAACTGAAGCCTCTCTGACCCCATCCGTGATAGGGTGTCAACTTCTAGATGCGGCTTCAGCCTGGGCGTCACCTATTTCAAACAATTTTATTAATTTTGTTATTTTATTTCCTTAATTAGGCTTTAGTATAAATAGCATCTTTTAGGGTTTTTGATTCATTCATAATTCATCTATCTGAACAATTTTACTGGGGCAGAAAAGGAGAGAAACCTCTCATTGAGGGTTCCCAACATTCTTGTAAACATCTTCCATTTGAAGATTTATTGTGGGTATGATTTATTACTTATTCTTGATTATGAATTCAATACATATTGTTGATCTTTGTATCATGAATAGCTAATTTTCTTTACTTGAGTTATGGGAACCTTGATGTGAATACTAATTTGAGTTGTGAATCTAATGTATGTCCATTTTAAATTGATGTTGTATAAACCTTTCTTTATTTTAATGATCTTTCTTGGCTGCAACTTAATAGAGTCAGCACTACAAACATCGCTTGTCTGAGAGGAAAGTGTTTGTTAGGTTACTTCAATGAAACAATCACTTGTCCGAGAGGAAAGTGCTTGTCAAGCAATGTAACGATCTCTCTTAGTTGTAACTTGAAAAGTAAGCCCAAGAACATCACTTGTCCGAGAGGAAAGTGTATGTGGGAAAAGAAAGAGTTTACATGGACTAGAAAGATTTTAATCTTTAGTTTAATGGCAAATGCCTTAACCGGATTTGCCTACATGAGAACATAGTTGAATAGCAAACATATCCTTTAAGTTTGAGAGAATTAACGGATACACTACCTACTGAGGTCGAGAGACGAATGGATAAATAATAGGATTTAACTTTTTTTGCAACTGAAGTGTCAATTGGAACTCTAAAGTGATTCGCAACCCAAACTACGTAAGAATCTTGGTAACCATAATTCTAGTGTCTCATAAAATTGTTAAATCAAAGTGTTTATCAACTTTTTTTTAACCATTTAAAACCCACAAATTTTATCTTTTTCTATCATTTGCTTAAATTCAACTTGAAACTGTAGTTTTAAATTAGTTTGATCACCAATCACATTGTTCCTCGTGGATTCGACCCCGACTCTGAAGTTGGGTAAATATATTGACGACGACCGTCTTGCACTTATTTGAGGTTTAACTTGAGCGTTATCAATGACACAATTCTTGTTATTAAGAAATCCATTTTAAAGGTGAAAAGTAGGATTTAATCTTTTTTTTTTTTTGAACAAACAGTAGTAAAATCATGTTTGAGTTGGAATTGTACCATTTACCATTTTAGTGCTCATGAATGTACCGAATCTATGCGTGCCATCACCAATATTCAAACAATGAAATCATAAGAATCAACACATCTACAAACTACGACCACGTATTTTATTAGGATAAACCATCCCCCAAAATCCAACCAACATCATTACACGGCCTTGGGCCCAACAATATATAATATACGCAGAACCATAACATCATAATTTGAGAATAACCATCCCAATCCACCAAGTACTTAGTAATCTTATACTAAAGTTCTTTAATCTTATCTATACCTAATATGCTAGCAATCTGTGGTGGTAGGATCCTAAAAGCATCGTATGCATTTTCTCTTAAGGGGCAATTCACTCATCTAATCCCTAAACTTCAATATTCTAGACTAAGTGATGATGTTCTACCCACGTTCAATCTTAACATTCTCAATTCTTATGCAATATATAAAATACACCATCTCTTGAAGAAGAGTAGATAGAAGTCTACCTCGATGCCGAACTGCAAATCATTGAATCACACCCAAATCATCCATCTTCATTCCATTATCTCGAGATCCCACCGCATTATTAAAATTTTATTATACACATCATTAGGAGTAAAATCGGAATCATATTGCCATATTATGGGTCAGTATGGATTTTTGGTCCAGAACGGGCCCACGAAATTCACAAATATGATTCAAAATTGAACCCATCTCGGGGTCCCTCTAAGGATACGAAATGTGTACTAAAAAATTGGGCACAAATGGAACATATAATAAATTATTTAAGAACCTACTTGATAGATATGGCATTAGGCATAGGGTGGAAACAGTCTATCATCCACAGATTAGCGGGCACGTGGAAGTCTCCAACAGAGAAATAAAGTTCATATTAGAAAAAACTATGAATACCAACAAGACTGACCGGTCTAGGAAGCTAGATGATGCATTATGGTCCTACTGGAAAACTTATAAAACTCCCACAGGTGAATCTCTATATCAACTTATTTATGTCAAATCATGTTGATGAGTGGTGAATTTACCACTCATTTGCACTCAACATTTATGCACACTAGTATGATTTGAATGTCTAAGTGAGACATATTTATGGTTAAATGCACTAATTCTCATATTTTGCAGGTATACAATTGCTGAGAAGAAAACAAGCAACCTTGAGCTAAAAAGGATAAAAAAGGGAATAAAAGGGCAAGAGCTGGATAAGCTGAAGCAGGATATGGATCTAGCCCTTAGTTTATCGTGATTATAGGCTAAGGGCCATGATCATGATTAGACAAGTTAGTCAATCAACAGTGATCACGCTCCATCCTTTGTAATCATAGTAGGTTCAGAGTTCTATAGTTCAATGAGTTCTCAGAATCATGGCTCGACTAGAATTATCGAGAAACTGACATAGGATCTAGATAACAGCTCTACTGTCGAGTATAAATACCCCCAGGACTCGATAACATAAAAGTAAAGCATAATCATTCTTGACTAGTCATCACCACAATCATTCATTCATTATCACAAGTATTCGTTCATCATCACAAGCATTCGTTCATCATCACAATCATTAAAACATCTCATAGTTATTAAGACATCACCTCAAGTATTTAAGGATCACAAACATCTATTAATCATCATAATCGCCAAAGGGATCACTTTAAGCATCTCTGAATCATAATCATATAATAACGTAGAGAAAACACTCTACTAGATCATACTCCATTCTACAATGTCTTACCTCAACTATTTCATACCTAAATCAGTCTTGACATGTGTTTGGATATCACATGGCTTGGGAAAACTTCATACTATCATGTCATCACTTACTTGCTAACCACTTGGCATATATAAAAAACTTAGCATATATCAAGAGCACATAATTGGGGAATTTACTACTATCACATCTCCACTTATTCACTAAGGTCCTTCAGCAAACACTAGACATGCATAGGTTCACACTTATTTGGGGATTTCTTACTACCATGGAATACGTCATTCACTTGGGAATTTTATCAAACACTAGGCATGCATAAACTAACTAACAATTTGGAGTTTCATCTTTAACACGCTACAATGGCCCTTATGCTTCACCTAAGCTCTTTATCAAACCTAGGGGGAACATGCTTCACTTATTTAACCATTTCTACACCCATTTCACATGAACACATCACATAGAAAGCAACATAAGGAAGATTTATCACAAATATCACATGAATTCCACCTACTAGGGTCAAGGCTCCTGAATCTTCTAAACAAACATGAAACAAAACTGAACAACACATTGAACATCAATTTCAACTCATACAAATAATTAAAAACTCATAAATATAAAAATCCTTGAGTTTTGAAAAATGTTCTTGAGATTCTTAGATGAAAGGGAACCAAGAATCGACATCTACATACCTTAATCTTTGAAATTGGATGAATTCTAATGCTTTAGACTCTATCCACATTTGTAATAAATAATTCTCAAAGACCACACTATGAGGAACTTGATTCTTGAAGGAATCTTGAAGAATTATGGATGAATTTTTGGCAGATTAGGGTTCTTGAATTAAAACCCTAGATATTTTCTCTTAAGAGAATTGGAAGAGTAGATGAAGGATTTAGGGTTTGGATGGGGTTCCTCATATTTATAGAGACCTCCAAAATGTCAGAAAAGACCAAAATACCCTTGTAAAAATGTCATTAAATTTCTAAGAAAAAATAGCTGACGACATCCGTGACAAGCCGTCAAGTTGATAAGTCGTCACATAATGTCATCACAAAAGGGTAAAATTTTGAGTTTCTGGTTAAGGTTGACGACATTGGTGATAGGCCATCACGGGCATGACGGCTTGTCACAAAATATCATCACCAGGGGTAGAAATCTGCCCAGGGATGACGACATTGGTGATAGGTTGTCATGCTCGTGACAACTTATCACGAATGTCGTCACTCAATTTCTTAGCCTGACATACTGGAGTAAAATGGGCATAACTCTTTGTTCCGATATCAGTTTTTGACCAAAATGGTATAGTTGGAAAGACAATTCAAAGAGATTTCATTTAATATATTGTAAGTCATCTAATTCGATATATACAAAGAGTTATGATTGATTGAAGTTGACCAAAGTTTTGACGCTCACTAAAACTTGAATGATAGGAAAGCTTTCAACTCGTCCTTGAGTTAGGGGACCTCTATGATCTTAATTCATGCTTAAATAGATTCCCACACAATTCAAAGTATTTCATATTTGGGAAGATATTTTTGTAACATTTAGACTCGGATTTTTTGCTTTACTAAATACACTCTAAGGCTCAGACTGGAAGAGGATTTTGCGGGCCATTACATTATCTCCCCCTTGAGAACATTCATCCTCGAATGTCGCTTGATAGACTAAAAATATAGATCAATAGAATCTACTCAAGAAATAGAAATATTTCAAGGCATGATTACGAAACTGGAACCATTGGCATAAAAGTTCTCACACTGGGCATGATTCATATCTGGTGTATGTAATACTCGACTGAATCTACTCATAGCTCAATTCTCATAACACTCATGCATATTTGATGCATGGACTCATAACTAGGCTGATCTTAAGGATGCATGACTGATCACACACTGACAAGCTGAACTCATTTCAACTAAATGTGCATATCTAATGTATGAATGTCTGGCTAAGCTGACTTTCGAAAGCACGACTTGACAATGCAATAACAATTGATGCTAACTTTATAAAGAAAATCTAAACATGTATCAGGATGAATCTAATGGAATGCAATATCGTAATAGTATGGGGTATCTCCCCCTTAGGACTCTATATCCTTCTAAACACACTTTACTGAAATACTGGGGTGGTGCGCAGGGCACCTACAGACTGGGTCATGATTGGTTGATCAATATCTAAAACTCATGCATGACTCATATTAACGTATAAGCTCAAAATGGGAGCAAAGGATCTATCAATGCACGTCATAAAGATGAAGGGCTCATAACATACTCGGGTCTATTTCAGGGGATCTTTCCCGATCAAGGTGAGCCTGAAATGCATGGAGTCTACCCCTTTGATTCTGTACTCTACATTCTCGCTGTCTATGGCCTGGATTACCACAACCAAAATACACATCGCCTACCACACTCTCTACAACGCGGATGGGTACGAACATCACTAACACTACTCTGGGCTTTGGAGCTTGGCGCTCCCTTAGATCTGACACCCTCGAACATAGGTGCGGGTACACTAGCTAAATACGGAGTTGGAACTAAAAATCTTTGACTATACTGAGAACTACTACCACCTTGAGACCCTGACTGTGGGAAACCACGACTACCTATCTTGGCTCTCTTACTCACTCACTCTCTTTCCTTCATCTTATCTGCCTTAATCTGTTATGCATGTATCATTAGTCTAGCAAGGTCCATATCTCTATAAAGCATAGCATTCCTACACTTTTTCAATACTAACCTAGATACACCAGTCACAAACTTACTCGTACTCTCTCTAGGGTCAGCTATCAAGTCAGGAGCATACTTAGCTAATTGGTTAAACTTAAGACAATACTCATTCACGGTCATGGAACCTTGCCTTAGGTTCATGAAATCTTCTACCTTAGCTTCTCTTATCTCTAATAGGAAAAACCTATCTAGAAGGGCACTTTGAAACTCTAGCCAAGTAAAAGGAGATACATTCTCCCCTCTACTCTTTTCCCACATCACTACCCATTGATGAGCAACATCCTTCAACCTATAAGATTCTAACTCAACACTTTCCTTCTTAGAAACATCCATAATCTGGGTGATCTTCTTTATCTTCTCTAGATAAAGTTGTGGGTCCTCACCTACTACTGACCCAAAGAATTTGGGCGGGTTTATTTTCATGAAACTTTTGATTCTGGCTGTGGCTGAGTCCCCATCTTGCTGAGGTGGGGCTGTAGCCTGACGATTGCCCTGAACACTAGTCATAGCTTGGGCTAGCGCTTGAAAAGTTGCCCAAAACTCTACATATGACACACTCTCATTCTCAGGATCCACTAGCTGTAGGGGCTGATCATCAACCCTATGGACAAAATCTCTGTGAGGAGGCATACTCTAAAATTATAAGAAACAAGTAGATTAGACTGAGAACGAACTTGAGCTCATGCTCACTCGCACAAAATAATCACTGAAAGAAGGGAAACTGCTCCAAAGAACCTCCTGCAGCCTCTTGTACATAAATATGGCACGCTATACACCCATGCATAAGACTCTACTAGATGCGGCTTTTCAGACTCCCTAGGACACTTTTGAACCTTAGGCTCTGATACCAAGTTTTTAACACCCCAAGATTCTATCCCGAGATGTCATACGGTGCTTATGACCCCGAAGGACCACAAGCTAACCGTTTACTGATATCTGTTCCTGTACACTACATAATATCTGAAATAAATTCGGAAACTAGCCATAAGGTTCAACACATCTATGAATATTCATAATGCAGAAAACTGAATACTAATACATCAATCTGAAAAGCCTCTAAAGTATCTAAACTGCGGAGTTGATGGGACAGGTCCCTAACTAACTCCATCAACTAAAAATAAATAAAAACTGAAGCAATAATATTAAACTGAAATTCATCCTTGAAAAAAGAGGACTTACTACTACTACTGCTGACTGGGACTGAACTGCTGAGGATACTCTGGATCCTGTTCCTCTAAATCTATGGTGTCAAATAAAACACCATAGAGCAAATACGTCAGTACAGAAATGTACCGAGTATGTAGACGAGGTAGAATAATACAAGGGTTCATGCATGCATAATATCTAAATTGAATAATCATAAAGATGCCTATGAGAACACATACATAAATGTACAGACCATGAACACAATCACCGCAACTCTAGTTGTTGAAACTCGAATACCACTTTACTGCAGACTGAACTCACTACTGACATTGAGATACTAAATCACTAACTTATCTGATACTAATAATTGAGAGTCTGGATGTACTTACATCAAGGACTGAATTCTGAGCTTACTGCTTTTGACTAACAGATTAGAGATTAACTTTTCTAACAGATTATTTCGGAAGTGATTATAAATGATAAGAAGTATGATTATGTCCGAATCTGATAACAAGAATAATCAACAGAATCTGAGATGGAGATCAAGCCTATCTGATGGGATATCTTTAGATATGATAATAAGAATACTCAACATGTCTGAGATTGAGATCAAGCCTCTTTGATGGGAGATTCTCTAGATATGATAATAATAATTTGTATATGAAACCAAGCCTATCTGATGGGATGGTCCATGAATCAATGCAACTATCTGAGTTCCTCACTGAGATAGACGACTGTACCATACAGTCCTAATTTTTAAAGATTGATACTGAAACTGCAACTGTGAGAAGTAGTTACTTAACTTATATGCCCCAATCTACCACAAGTGGGGTCCAATCTATAACCCCAGCTGGAAGGGTGTCAACATCGTGCCATGGGTAAATATCTTCCTGGTCAAGCCTCTCTAACGGGATGACCCTCGCAGGAAGTCAACCTGAGGCAATATAATAGTCAAACCTCTTTGATGGTGACAACCTCTACTGACGGGGACTCCTGTATCTTGTACTGCTATACAGTTCAAGAGTTCAGGGATTACTTCTAACGACTCGACCTCTCTAATGGGGAGCCGCCATCCCTTTCCTTGCTTGATGCTAATTTCTACTCCCAACTGAAAGACTCTAAACTAAAATCTTAACTGAACACAACTGAACAAAATCTGATACTGATCGTGTACTCAAAATATCTGACTGAGTTACATTGAGATTACTTAGTTCCGTATCTGATGGAAAAGGTATCAAATCATGGTATCTGACTGACGATACAGAGCTTGAATAGATTACTCAAATTTCTTCTGAGATTAGAATTGAATCACTTGACTACTATTAGATATGAGCTGATTATAGGACTGAGGCTAGATTACTAGTGATACAGAGATTACAGAGATAACTGAGATTAGTTAGCTTTCTTAAGCTCTGCACTTGTCTGAGGATACAGAGTGCTATACTATACTGAGTTTTGAGAATCATGGCTTGATTGGAATTATCGAGAAACTGACACGGGCTCTAGACAATAGCTCTATTGTCGGGTATAAATACCCCAGGACTCGATAACATAAAAGTAAAGCATAATCATTCTAGACTAGTCATAACCACAATTATTCATTCATCATCACAAGTATTCGTTCATCATCACAAGCATTCATTAATCATCAAAATCATTAAAGCATCTCACAGTCATTAATGCATCACCTCAAGCATTTAAGGATCTGAAACATCTTTTCATTACACAATTGCCAAGGGGTTGCTTTAAGCATCTCTGAATTACAATCATCTAATAACGTAGGGGAAACATGCTACTAGATCATACTCCATTCAACAAGATTTTACCTCAACTATTTCATACCTAAATCAATCTTGACATATGTTTGGATATCACATGGCTTGGTGAAACTTCATAGTATCATGTCATAACTTACTTTTAAAGACTTGGCATGTATCAAAACTTAGCATATATCAAGAGCACATACTTGGAGAATTTACTACTATCATATCTCCACTTATTCACTAAGGTTCTTTAACAAACACTAGACATGCACGGGTTCACACTTATTTAGGGATTTCCTACTACCATCGAATACTTCATTCACTTAGGCATTTTATCAAACACTAGGCATGCATAAACCAACTCACAATTTAGGGTTTCATCTTCAACATGCTCCAATGGCCCTTATGCTTCACGTAAGCTCTTTATCAAACTTAGAGGGAACATGCTTCTCTTATTTAACTATTTCTACACACATTTGAAATGAACACATCACATAGCAAGCAACATAAGGAAGATTCATCACAAATATCACATGAATTCCACCTACTAGGGTCAAGGCTCATGAATCTTGTAAACAAATATGAATCAAAACTCAACAACTAATTGAACATCAATTTCAAATCATACAAATCATTAACAACTCATAAACATAAAAATATTTGAGTTTTGAAAAGGATTCTTAAGCTTCTTGGATGAAAGAGACCCAAGAATCAACATCTACATACCTTAGTCTTTGAAATTGGATGAATTCTAATGCATGAGACTCTATCTGCACTTACAATAAATAATTCTTGAAGCCCACACTATGAGGAACTTAATTCTTGAAGAAATCGTAAAGAAAAATGGATGAATTTTTGGAAGATTAGGGTTCTTGAAATGAAACCCTAGATATTTTCACTTAAGAGAATTAGAAGAGTAGATGAAGGAATTTGGGTTTGGATGGGGTTTCTCATATTTATAGAGACCTCTAAAAGATGGAAAAATACTAAAATACCCTTGCAAAAACATTCTTAAATTGCTGGAAAAAATAGCTCACGACATCCGTGATAAGCCATCAAGTTGGTGATAAGTCACCACAAAATGTTGTCACAAAAGGGTAAAATTTTGAGTTTCTGGTTAAGGTTGACGACATTGGTGATAGGCCATCACGGGTGTGACGGCTTGATATAAAATATCATCACCAGGGATAGAAATCTGCCCTGGGATAACGACATTGGTGATAGGTAGTCACGCTTGTGACAACTTATCACAAATGTCGTCACTCAGTTTCTCAGCCTGATGTGCTAGAGTTAAATGGGCATAACTCTTTGCTCCGATATTAGTTTTTAACTAAATTATTATAGTTGGAAAGATAATTCAAAGTTCTTTCATTTGATATATAGTAGGTCCTCTAATTCCATGTATAGAAAAAGTTATAGTCGATTAAAGTTGACCAAAGTTATGACGTTTACTAAAACTTGAACGATAGGAAAGCTTTCAACTCGTCCTTGAGTTAGGGGACCTCTATGTTCTTAATTCATGCTCAAATAAATTCCCACATGATTCAAAGTATTTCATACTTGGGAAGATATTTTTGAAACATTTAGACTCAGATTTTTTGCTTTACCAAATACGCTCTAAGGCTCAGACTGGAAGAAGATTTTGCGAGGCATTACAGGGTACCTCCCATAGGGAAATAGAATTCGGTATTGACCTTCTCCTAGAAATTTAGCCTATCTCTATTCTTCCATGTTATATGGCTCTATTCGAGATTAAATAGTTATAAAAATAGCTTAAAAATCTTTTAGATTAAGGTTTTATAAGGCCAGTATTTCTCTATAGGGCACTTTCATCCTATTCGTACAAAAGATAGATGGTTCTTTGTGAATGTGCATTGACTATTGTCAGCTCAATAAAGTTACAGTAAAACACAAATGTCCTCTTCCTAGAAATGATTTATTCGATCAACTCCAAGGTGCAAGTTACTTCTCAAAGGTAGACCTTAGATCCCGCTATCATCAACTTAGAGTAAGGGAATATGATGTTCTAAAGATAGCTTTCTGGACCTGTTATGGTCATTTTAAATTTATATTCATGTCCTTTGGACTAACAAATGTCCCCGTAGCCTTCATGGACTTGATAAACAGAGTGTTCAAGTAGTATCTGGACATGTTTGTCATATTTTTTATCGATGATATTATTATCTACTCTCGTAGTAAGGATGATCATGCAAACCATCTAAGAATTGTGTTGCAAACTCTTAGAGATCACCAGTTGTTTTCCAAATTCAGTTATTATGAATTTTGGCTAAGATCAGTAGCTTTCCTTAGTTATATTATTTCTAGTAATGGTATTTGGGTTGATCCGTGAAAGACAGAAGCAGTAAGAAACTGGCCTAGACCTATTTCTCCATCAGACATTAGAAATTTCTTGGGTGTAGCTGGCTATTATAGACCTTTCATTGAGGGTTTCTCATCTATTGTGTCTCTTATATCTAGATTAACTCAGAAGAAGATTAAATTTTAGTGGTAAGATTCCTATGAGAAGAGTTTTCAAGAGTTGAAAACTCGACTCATTTCATCCTCAGTCTTAGCGTTACCTGATGGTATAGATAGGTTCATTGTATATTGTGATGCTTCTAGAATCAGTTTGGGTTATGTTTTGATACAGAGAGGTAAGGTTATAGCCTACGCCTCTAGACAACTTAAGCTGTATGAAAAGAATAACCCGACCCATGATCTTGAGTTAGCCGCTGTTGTGTTTGCATTGAAAATCTGGTGGCACTATCTTTATGGGGTGCATGTTGATGTGTTTATGGATCACAAAAATTTGCAGTATGTATTTAATTAGAGGGAGATGAATCTTTGGAAGGGAAGATGGTTATAATTGTTGAAGGATTATGATATGAGTGTGATATCATTCGAGAAAGGCTAATATGGTGGCAGACACACTTAGTAGATTGTCCATGGGCAGTGTTGCTCGTGTAGAGGGTGATAAGAAAGAACTAGTTGTGGAAGTTCACCGGATAGCTAGATTTGGTATGAGGTTGGTTGACTCAGCTGAAGGGAATGTTTAGGTTTAGAGTAGTTCAAAATCTTCTCAAGTTTCTGAATTAAAAGAGAAACAAGATAGGGATCCTAGTTTGGTCAAACTGAAGGGTTCAATTAAAGACCAAAAGGTAGAAGTTTTATTCCAAGGGGGAGATGACATGTTGAGATACCAGAGTAGATTGTGTGTGCTTGGTGTTGATGATTTAAGGTAGCAGATTATGGCAGAAATAAATAGTACACCATATTCCATTCATCTAGGAGCCACCAAGATGTACCGCAACTTGCAGAAAATCTATTGGTGGAGTGGTATGAAGAAAAATATAGCATAATTTATAGAAAAGTGTGCAACTTGTCAACAGGTTAAGGTAGAGCACCAAAGACCTTGTAGTATGTTGTAGGAGTTTGGTATCCCCACTTGGAACTGAGAAGAGGTGAATATAGACTTTGTGATTGGATTACCCTATTCACGTCGCCAGCATGATTCGATTTAGGTTATTGTACATAGATTTACTAAGTCAGCTTATTTCTTGCCACTTCACATGTCCTACATAACTGAAGATTATGCTAAACTGTATGTCAGAGGGTTGGTAGATTCCATGGAGTTCCCTTGTCCATCATATCAGATAGGGGTTCTCAATTTACCTATTAATTTTGAAAAGCCTTTCAGAAGGGTCTTGGCACCTAAGTATATCTTAGTTCATCTTTTCATCCGTAGATAAATGGTCAGGCAAAGAGGATCATTCAGACTTTAGAAGATATGTTGAGGGCTTGTGTTCTTGATTTTAAGCGTAGTTGGGATGAGCATTTGCTATTGATTGAGTTTGCCCATAATAAAAGTTACTATGCTAGTATTTAGATGGTCCCCTTTGAGGCTTTTTATGAACGGAGATGTAGATCTCCAGTAGGTTATTTCAAAGTGGGTGAGGCTGCTTTAATTGGACCATATATGGTGTTTAAAGCCATCGAAATAGTTTAGTTGATTTGAGAGAGATTGAAAGTAGCCTAGAGTCGTCAAAAATCTTATGCAGACGTAAGGAGAAGAGATCTTGAATTTGAGGTTGATGACATTGTATATTTAAAAGTCTCACCCATGAAGGCGATTCGAGTAATCTATTCAAGCTCTGTATTATCATTCAGATACCATGATTTGATACCTTTTTCGTCAGTTACGAAACTAAGTAATCTCAACGTAACTCAGTCAGATCTTTTGAGAAACATGATCAGTATTAGATTCAGTTCAGTTGTGTTCAGTTAAGATTTTAGTTCAGAGTCTTTCAGTTAGGAGTAGAAACTAGCACCGAGCAAGGGAAGGGATGGCGGCTTCCCGTCAGAGAGGCCGAGTTGTTAGGAGCAATCCCTGAACTCTTGAACTGCATAGCCAGTGCAGGATCCAGGAGTCCCCATTAGTAGAGGTTGTCACCGTCAGAGAGGTTTGACTCTTATATTGAATCAGTCTAACTTTCTGCGAGGGTTTTCCCGTCAAAGATGCTTGACCAGGGAGGTCTTTACCCGTGGCACGGTATTGACACCCTTCCAACTGGGGTTAAGATTGGACCCTACCTGTGGTAGGTTGGGGCATGTTGGTTAAGTAACTACTTCATGCAGTTGCAGTTTTAGTATCAATCTTCAGAAATTAGGACTGTGTAGTACAGTCGTCTATCTCAGTGAGTAACTCAGATAGTTCCATTGATTCATGGACTATCCAGTCAGATAGGCTTGGTCTCATATACAGATTTTTATTATCATTTCTAGAGATCTCCCATCAGAGAGGCTTGATCTCAGTCTTAGACCATATTGAGTATTCTTATTACCATATCTAGAGATCTCCCTTCAGATAGGCTTGACCTCCATCTCAGATTCTATTGAGTATTCTTGTTGTCGGATTCAGACATGATCATATTTCTTATCATTGATAATCGCTTCCAAAATAATCTATTAGAAAAGTTGATCTCTAATTCTGTCAATCAAAAGTAGTAAGCTCAGAATTCAGTCCTTGATGTTAGTACATCCAGACTCTCAGTTATCAGTATCAGATGAGTCAGTGATTCAGTATCTCAGTGTCAGTAGTGAGTTCAGTCTACAATAAAGGGGTATCCGAGTTTCAATATCAAGAGTTGCGGTGATTGTGTTCATGGTCTGTGCATTCATGTATGCGTTCTCATGCGGCATCTTCATGATTATTCAGTTTAGATATTGTGCATGCATGAGCCCTTGCATTAGCCTACCTCATCTACATAGTCTATATATTCCTGTACTGACGTATTTGAGCTATAGTGTTTTATTTGGCTCCATAGGTTCAGAGGCATAGGATCCAGAGTATCCTTAGCAGTTCAGTCTCAGTCAGCAGCAGTAGCAGTGAGTCCTCTTCTTTCGAGGATGAATTTCAGTTTACTATTATTGCTTCAGTCTTTGTTTATTTTCAGTTGATGGAGTTAGTTGGGGACCTATCCCATCAACTCCGCAATTCAGATAGTTTATAGGCTTTTTAGATGGATGTATTGGTATTCGGTTTACTGTATTATGAGTATTCATAGATATGTTGAACCTTATGGCTAGTTTTCGCATTTATTTCAGATATTATGCAGTCTACAGGTACAGCTATCAGTAAAGGGTTAGCTTGTAGTCCTTCGGGGTCATAAACACGTGTGACGTCTCGGGATGGGATCTCAGGGCGTTACATACCCCTAGCATATCTTTTAGAAAAACATCAAGAAACTTATTTACTACACTGACTAATTTAACTATTGGAGTCTCAGACTTAGTATCTTTGACTCGAACTAAATGATACATACACCCTTTTGAGATCAACTTTCTAGCTTTAAGATAAGATATGAAATAACTCTTGGGAGATACTGAATTACCTTCCCACTCAAAGACTGGCTCATCTAGAAACTAAAACTTCACCACTCGGGTA
>NC_061111.1:90088543-90102915 GCF_002878395.1 Capsicum annuum
AGTGCAGGAAAGTATCATCCTAGGAAGTTCAATGTTTAGACGTGACAAGGATCAAAGACACACCAAAGTCTCCCTATTTGCTCATTTATAACACTAGAGGGGTGACCTATTTTCATCAAGGGTTTTTTGGTCATTTCATCTTTTATGTAATAAGGAGACCTTATATAGTTTAGTATTAAGTATTTTCATGAATTAGATGAATATTTTTGTATGTCTTGACATTTGAAACACCAAAGTCTTCTCTCTTGTTGAGGCAAACCAAAACTTGTGACTAGGATGGCAATTTAAGGGTGGAATCGCTTCTAATTGCTTTTTTTTGAGAAACCTTGGTGTTTGAGTGGTGGAATACTCTCCTGTGTCATTGTATAAGTTAGGTGATCGTGTGTGGAGGTGTTAGGGGTCTTAGAGTTTTATGTACTCTTTGGTTACCAGGATTTACACCACCTTTGCCTAACTATCTATCCCTTTACTTTTGTTTTCATCTTGTAGTAGTTGTGTCTTGTCTTCTTGTAATCGTTGGTTGGTGTTATTGAAAACTTATTCCTCTTCACATTAATGTAGTGTTGTTTCTATTTTGGTGTGGTTATACACGTTATTATCTCTCCATTGTTGAAGCATTCTCGGATTTTCTTTTCATTCTTGTGTTGTTATTCCTGGCCTAGACTTGGTTCCTTGGGCTCTCTGTTTGTGGTGTGTTTTGTGACATTTTTGGGGGCTGTTTTGTGTCTTCTTGTGGTTTTAAGGTATCATTTGGTATAAAATCCAAGGCTGGTTGTGTTCCTACACTACCAATCTTGGGCTCTCTTAGTAAAAAAAAAAAGGGTGTTCAAGTGTTCTTGTTCTTGGCCGGGTGTTCTTCTTGTTGTTGCTGTGTTTGGCCCTGATTTGTGTCTTGATTTGAGTGTGTTTTGTTGTCTTAGTTTGTTTCTAGTGTTGGTTCCCTTCCTCCTCAGCACTAATTGAGTCTACCACCCATGTACTTGAGCAAGATTCTGATTGTGTTGTGGTGTTAAGTGGACGGTTTCTTCTTGTTATTGTTGGGTTTCATCTTGTGTTCTTGTTTTGCGCTGAAGAATTTGTTTTTTGATCTTGAAAAGATAAAAGAAGTATAAGACTTTGTGTTTGTCTTGAAAACTATCCAAGACAACACCAAATTAGAAAAAGAAAAAGATCCCTCCAAAAAGTAAGTTACCAAAAAGGAGTACGACACTTTTCAAACTTAGACAAAAGTGGAAAGAGACAACATTACCCCAAAAAGTTGTCTTGCCAAAAGAGTGCAAGTTGGTAGAAAGTTGGTGGAAAACTGTTGAATCTTGAAAAGAGAATCTCAAGTCTTGTAAGCCTAAGAGTGCAAGTTGGTAGAAAGTTGGTGGAAAACTTTTGAATCTTAAAAAGAGAATGTCAATTCTCGTAAGCCTATACCATAGCCGAAATATCTTCCTCAAAGGTGTATTATTAAACATCAAAGTCTAGGAACAAATTCTCTTCAACAACAAAGTGTGTTTTTCTCTTGTAAAATTGTTTAGTTTTCTTGTTGCTGTTTGTGTGGTGTTGTTGCTTGCGGTTCAAAGACTTGAACCTATGTAGGTGTGTTGTGTTTGACATTGTGGACTGTTTTTGGTACTATGGAACCCGATACCTCTCACTCTGAACTCAATGCTACTAATATCATTTTTGCTCCCCTTGAAGTTATATCCCAAGACATGGCTAGGATGACCGTGGGTATTGAAAAACTAGACTTTTATGTGGTATCAATGAAGGGTGAAGTGTCAATAATTGGTTGGATATTGGAGATAGGTGAAAGCCAAAGAATCCAACCTTCTACCCCTTGACATATTTCACCAACTAGTACTCCCGAGGCCATGCACCAAATGCTATATCCACCTATTGGGACAAATCAAACCAACCCTCATTCCCAAATCCGAGATCATAATAGACCAAGCCACCCTCTACTTCACCAAGTCCAACAAGAAGGACTTGGAACCAAATACCACTGCCAAACCCGAGCCCTCCCATCCAAAATCCACTTCACCAAAGGCCTCACTATCCAAATCCAATCCCGCCGCTATAAGCTCCACTTATCCTAAATAGACCCATCCATGTTGAGGGGTATGGTAGAGGAGAACAATATGTTGGTTCTGGCCTATATGATGATGTTTACATGATAAGGGAGGAGATGAGGGGTAGGTAAGGTGATCCAATGGATGTGCACAGCCGAGAAGGAAGAGTTGGTCTTTGGAACCAACAAGGGAACCAAAACTGTGATGTAGGCCTAAATACCATCATGGTGGGGCTTCCAAAATTTAAAGTTTAGAGTGATCCGGAAGAATTTATAGATTGGGAGTCCACTTGTGAGATAATCTTCCAAGTTAATGACCTTACCGAGGAGAAAAAGAGTTGTTATGTGATTACATATTTTGAGGGTTATGCTATTACGTGGGGGAAGTATGTGACGCGATTTGGCAATGTTTTGATTGAGGGGCAGCCCCCTCTGTTTCTTAGGTTAAGGTACGTCATGAGACAAAGTTACATACCCAAGAGTTACCATCAATATCTCATTGCTAAGTTGTATAACTTGAGGCAAGGAAACAAAAGCGTCATGGCTTACTATGATGAATTCCAACAACTCATTTTGAAACTTGATCACCGAGGAGAGCAAGTAATCCATGACATCATTCGATTCAAGGTGGGGTTATATAGGGACACTGATTCACGGTTGACATTTCACAAGTTTTACATAATTGATGCCATCTTCCAAGCCACCTTGGAAGTAGAGAAGGAATTACGGGAGAAACTGATTTCAAGCTCAAAGGGAAATGTCCCTCAGTTTGGCACAAGGAAAAAAATGACCCATCCAATGTGTATAAAATCGAGGACAGCTAAAAACAAGGCTCACCAAAGGTACCCTCAGAGAAATGAAGGTAAACTGCATTTCTCTTCTAGTTCTAAGGACTTTCAATGTTTTAAATGCCAAGGTTGGGGCACAAGTCTAACTAGTGTCCAAATAGGAGAAATGTGATCCTAAGGGAGGAAAAATTGTACTTTCTTGGTGAAGAATAGGTACTTGAACCAAAGGAGATTGATAATCAATCTCAAGATGGAGAAAAAGTAGAACCCGAGGAGTCAAATGAGGGAGATGAGGAAGATATTTGGCTATGTAAAGGTGAGATTGTAGTGCCTATGTATATGGCAATAAAATTCATGCTTAGTGCAGCACAGAGTTGGGATTGTGGGATTTGCCCACAAGGACTCTTTGTTGATTACTAACTGAGATACTAGCACTTTGCCTAGTGTCAAATCTTCTTATGTGTAGGTTTTAGAACATATAAATCCAAGGATAATGCTTGATGATATCATGGGACCGTTGGTTGAACATCTTAACCTTATGAAGAGAAATGAAGAGACGATGAAAAGAGGAGAGCTTGCCGGTGATGATTGCTTGAATTTGAGGGAAAATTACTCTCAAGATGGAGAGAATGATACAAGTGCGAATATGAAGATCAACGTGTGTACAAGTGCAGCAAAGTATCATCCTAGGAAGTTCAATGTTTAGACGTGAGAAGGATCAAAGACACACCAAAGTCGCCTTATTTTCTCATTTATTACACTAGAGGGGCACCTTCTTTTCACTAAGGGTCTTTTGGTCATTTCATCTTTTATGTAATAAGGAGACTATTTATAGTTTAGTATTAGGTATTTTCATTACTTAGTTGATTATTGTTGAACGTTTTAACATTTGAAAAATCAAATTCCTCTCGCTACTTGAGGCAAACCAAAACTTGTAACTAGGATAGCAATTCAAGGGTGGAATCTCTTGTAATTGCTTGTTTTTGAGAAACCTTGGAGCTTGAGTTGTGGAATCCTCTCTTGTGTCATCGTAAGAGTTAGGTGATTGTGTGTGGAAGTGTTAGCGGTCTTAGAGTTTTATGTACTCTTTGGTTACTAAAATTTACACCACCTTTGTCTAGCTATATATCCCTTATCTTTTGTTTTCATCTTGTAGTAGTTGTGTCTTGTCGTCTTGTAATAGTTAGTTGGTGTTATTGTAAGCTTATTGTTCATCACATTAAGGGAGTGTTGTTTCTTTTTTGGTGTGGTTATGCACGTTATTATCTCTCCATTTTTGAAGCATTCTCGAATTTTCTTTTCATTCTTGTGTTGTTATTCTTGGCCGAAACTTGGTTCCTTGGGCTCTGGGTTTGTGCTGTGTTTTGTGATGTTTTTGGGGGCTGTTTTGTGTCTTATTGGGGTTGTAAGGTATCAAAATTATACTAAATATTTTTGTTTGTTGGTCATCTATTTTGACTGACTTAAAATAGTTTACTCCTTAAAATTAAGGAAATATTAGTATTAGTTTTATCATGTTAATGTTGAAATAATTTGGACGTAAAGTACAATTCTAATAACTCAATGTACTTTTTATATAGTTTCTAAATATGGAAATTATTTTTCAAAAGTTTAAAGATTGTATGTATGAACGCACGATCTAAACAAAGAAGTTTAACTTCTCCGTTTTGTTGTTCATGTTAAGCTAGAGTTGAAGTTTGTCTAACTCGTTCAAATCAAATTCGACCCGCTTAGTTTTGACATCCTGTTAACATGCTTAGTTATTTTTTTGAAACTTTTTTAAAGAAATCCTGACTCCGCCATTGCCTGAGGTTTCCTGACTCCGCCATTGCCTGAGGTTTCATTCTTTTGTCCCCCATTGATCTATTATTTAAGGAATACCTGCTTTGACACAAAATGTTATAGCTTCAGAATGTCAAGTGAATGGATAGGAGATTATCTTATGCAAGTCATAAGAATCCAAAGAAGAAAAATTCTTGAACAGCATTGCAAGATGCATTTAGATGTACAATTCAGAAAGACAACAATCTTTGCATATATCAATCAATGAATACAAATAACCAGTAGGATTGAGAATTAATACTACTCAAAATTATCACAGCTCTGGATCAAAATAAGTCGTTTTTTAAATTAATTCATCAAAGTAATATATTTTTTTGAAACTTTATCAAACTAGTATAAACGTTGTTCCGAGAAACATATTATTCTTTAAAAAAAGTTAACGGACCAAAAAGAGTTGTGGATGACATTAAAATAGGAATCGTTACTATCAATAACGTTTTTGACATAAAACGTTACTGGAAGTAGTGTTTTTAACATACAACATTATTGTGAGTAATGAGACTCTGCAACTTTGCCACATCAGAACCTTTGTATAAATCTGATATTAAATTTGTTACTACCAATTACATTCTAGCCTTAAAGCGTTACTCCAAGTAACGAT
Organism: Capsicum annuum; assembly: GCF_002878395.1. Lineage (NCBI taxonomy): Eukaryota > Viridiplantae > Streptophyta > Magnoliopsida > Solanales > Solanaceae > Capsicum > Capsicum annuum. Next base: position 90,093,834 of record NC_061111.1, read on the forward strand.
ACTATAAAATCAACTCAAAACACTGTGGCATCAGAATTTTTGACATTAAAGTTGTTATCAGTAGTCACTTTTTAAGATAAAAACGTTACTATGGGTAACGATTCTATCGAAACAAATAATGAACCGGCAAAGTTACAATCTTGGTGATTGATTTACCAATAAAGCAATATTGCCAATAATGTTTCAGCTCTAAAATGTCACTGACAATAACAATTAACAACAAAAGACATTCCAACAAGTGACAGCTCTAAGACGAGACTAACAATAATTTGTTGTCACTTGTTGGAATTGTCGATCACATCATAGAACTAAAATGTTTTTGGCAGTAACGTTTTATTGGTAAATCAATCACCAAGATTCCAACTTTGTAGGCCAATGATTTGATTCAATAGAATCGTTACCCGTAGTAACATTTTTATCTTAAAAAGTGACTATTGATAACAACTTTAATGTCAAAAATTCTAACGCAACAGAGTTTTGAGTTGATTTGATAGTATCGTTACTCGGAGTAATATTTTCAACCTAAAACGTAATTGACATCAATGAATTTAACGTTAGATTTGTACAAAGATTCTAACGTGGCACAATTGCAGAGTGTCTTTACTCACAGTAACGTTTTATGTCAAACACGTTACTGATAATAACGATTCCTATTTTAACGTCATTCATAACTCTTTATGGTCTATTAACTTTTTAAAGCATAATACGTTACTGGGAACAACGTTTATACTAGTTTGATAAAGTTTCCAAAAGACATATTACTTTAATGAATTGATTTAAAAATGACTTATTTAGATCCAGAGTACAAATTACCAGACTACTCACTATTTTCCCCTCCTTTTCTAACTAACTGCCAACTCACTTATTTAACAACCAACTGTCAGACCATCATGTTTAACTACTTTCCGGACTTCCACTAATTGGAATATAACAGAAATTCATTTGAAAATTGTTATTGTTCAAAGTAACCAGAATTTTGGTAGAGGCAGACAAGGGCTGGTACTCATTGGAGTCTAAAGAACATTTTAAATATTTCTTCCGTTCACTTTTATTTATTATATTTAAATTTGATATGCCTATTAAAAAATAACGATTTACATGTTTATTTTACCACCTATGCCTATTAACTGATTGATGTTTACTATTAGGTCTTGAAAAATGATTAAAATAAAATAAGTAATTAATTCTAAGAAGAAAACTTAAAATAGATATTTTTTTTTGTATATTAAAAATGACAAGTAAAATAAAATTTTGTTTTAAAATAGTGAAAAAGTAAAATTGAACGGTGAAGTAAGTGTAAGTGCTGAAAAATATTTGTAACGGTTGAAATTGATTTTATAAGTATTTAAGCATTTGGAGTTATGTGTTTTAATATCAGTATTTATTTATACTATTAATAAATAATTGTTTTGTATAGATAAGAATTGTTGATAAACTATTTTTTTTTTTTGAATGATAAAAAAAAAATATAAATTAAAACCATTTGTATAAGGGAGAGAAGGAACGACACATACATTGTGAAGATAAAGTTAGGAATTTTGTTTTGAGCAAAGTATTTACGGAACTAAAGAAAAACTATTAATAATAATTAGTAAATTATTTTTTTAAGATTAAAAAATTGTAAAATATTTAATTAAGTCAAAAGTGTTTACAAGCTGAAAAGTAAGCTAGGGATCAACAGATTATCCTTTTTTGTTGATTTTGACTTATCAGAATTATGCTTTTAAGCATTTTGATATTTGTTAATCACGTAAATAAATTAAAAAGTTCTTGTAAGTTCGATTAATCGGCTTATAAACTTGATGAATTATTATTTTCTTGAATCAAAAAATAGTAAAATTCTAATTAAATCAAAAGAGTCTTAGATTAAGAGTAAGTTAGGGATCATCATTTCGTGATTTTTGGTTGATTTTGAATCATAAATATTTTGATATTTATTAATTACGTAGATAAATTAAAAGTTTGTTGTAAATTTGATTGACCGACTTGTAAGCTTAATGAGTGTTGAGAAGACAAAAATAAAGTATAATTTTGAAGGTTGTTTCTGTTGTTCCGGGTGGTACAAAATTTGTATGTTTTCTATACAAACTTCAATATCAAGTTCAAGAACAACTTTCAAGAACTTCAATGAAGTTCCAACAACTTCAAACACAAGTCCAAAGAATAATCAAATGAACTATCAAATTGAAATGTTTATCAACTTTAAGAAAGAAGATGAAGCAGAAAACTATAGAACCAAGTCCACCGAATGCACGGTGTGTCCTTAAGAAATTTATTCCCCTTAAGTACCCGAAGTTATGGAATCTTTCCTCCCAGGAGAAAATGATTCTCTTACTGAGAATAGTGGTCCTTCAAATTTTCAGAAACATCAAACACACTCAACTATTTGATAATATCATGAGAGTTTTTAGAAGAAGAAGAAGAAGAAGATTATTTTTCTACTAAAAAATAATTATCTTTACCTGAGAAAAAATTTAGGTATTTATATCAATCAAGATGTTGCTTCATGAAGAGAATCAATGGTTCAGAAAGGTACACCCCTTCATAAAGGTGCAATTCTTTGGAAAAGGTGCAACTCTTCAAAAAACTTACAACCATTGAAAAAGTCATAACCATTCAAGCCGACAAGATGTCTATTGAAATAGCATCCTTTAACTTAGTGTCTTTCTAGATAAAAATACCACCTTTTCATTTTCCATTCACACCTCTTAATAACCCAACAATTCCCCACATAAATGGGAAATGACTATCTTAGCAAAAATTTATGGACAAGTATGTGATCAACAAGCAAAAACTGATTGCATCTGGATAAGTGAGTTTCCCTCTGAACTTTCCATAGTGAACATACATCGGATGCACTCGATCAATTGGTAGATTGTATATCTATGAACCATCAAAATTTAATGTACACCTAGACAATACATGTCTCACAATCAGCCTTTTATTGTTTATGGTTCTCATGGTTTTGTTCGTTTCAGTTATGAACACGTCTTGATTTCATGAGAGCATAGAGAATAGGCCTTTACTGACATTCTCCTTGAAGCAACTTCCACTTCACCCTCACATAGTTGATTTCTAAATGTTCAATCCTATAGATTAAACTATTTGATTAAATCTATAAAATTTAAACAACCATTAAAAAGCTTCACCCCATAAGATTTATCATTGTTTCCTAAATAGTGTCTACATCATGAGAGTGGGTTGAATATATTGACAATGTTGAACCGTCAGTCACAACTTTGTTTGATCTCCTTGAATCTAGCTCTTGGGATCTCCACTCTGCTAGGTAGAGTTACCGCCATTCTGACTTGTCCTAGGCCGTAAAGCCATTTCCTTATATGTTCTCTCAACTTCCTCCCTAGATAGGCCTTTTGTACGTGGACCTAACATATTATCCTTTGAATTCACATAGTCAACAATGATAATTTCACTAAGTAGTTCTCTAATGGTATTATGTCTCTGTATTATATAATGATATTTACCATTATACATCATACTCCCTACCCTACCTATCTCCGCTTGGCTATCATAGTGCATACATACTGGTGTCAATGGTTTGGGATAATAAGGAATATCTTTCAAGAAATTTTAGAGCTATTTAGCTTCTTCACCGACTTTATCTAATGTGATAAATTCAGATTTCATTATAGAGCGAGTAATACATGTCTATTTGGATGATTTCCCAAAGACTGCTCCTCCACCTAAAGTAAATACATATCCACTCATGAATTTTACTTCATTTGATCTGTGATCCAATTCACATCACTATATCCTTCAATTACCACTGGATATTTATTATAATGCAAAGCATAGTCTTGAGTATATTTAAGATATCCCAAAACTCTTTTCATTGTCATCCAATGATTTTTATTAGAATTACTCATGTACTAACTCAATTTACTAATGGCACATGCCATGTCTAGTTGTGTACAGTAATGATATACATTAAACATCCCAACACTCTTATGCAGTCCAACTGTGAGGCAGTTTTACCTTCTTTCTTTTGAAGTATAAAACTCATGTCTAATCGAGTCTTGTCAATACCGAAGTCCAAATATTTGAACTTGTGTAGAACCTTTTCAATGTAATGAGATTGTGATAATGACAATCTTTATGGATTTTTATGAATTCTTATCCCTAATACCATATCCACAACTCAAGGTCCTTCATATTAAACTTGCTCTCAAGCTTTCGTTTCACAGCATTTATGTCAAAAATGTCTCTACTGGTGATCAACATGTCATCCACATGCAAACAAACAATGACCTTGTGATTTGTGGTGTCTTTAATGTACATATATTTATCATATTCATTTTTCTTAAAACCATTTGCCGGCATGGTTTGGTCAAAATTTGCATTCCCCTATTTAGGTGTTTGTTTTAGTCCATAAAGTGACTTAACAAGTTTGCACACCTTCTTTTCTTTACCAGGAACCAAAAAATCCTTAGGCTGTTCCATGTAAATTTCTTCTTCTAACTTTCCATTTAGGAATGCTATTTTCACATATATTTGATTGATTTTAAGACCATATACCACCTCCAAGGAAACTAACATTGATGTTATCCTAATTAAAGGTGAGTATGTAGCAAAAAAATTAAGATCTTCCTTCTGTTTGAAGCTTTTTACTACAATTCTTGCCTTGTATTTGTCAATAGTACCATCCACTTTTATTTTTTTTAATATCCATTTAGAACATAAAGTTTTATTTCCTGGAGGAAAATTAACTAACTCCCAAGTATGACTGCTCAAGATTGAATCAACCTCACTATTGAATGTCTCTTTCCAAAAGAGATGATTCTAAAGATGACATCTCTTATTTAAATATTTGAGGCTTATTTTATAGGAGAAACGATACAAAATCCGATCAAAAAGAAGTTGACATTCTTTGATGTGTACTACATCTTGGATTCTTATCATTATATACATTCTCACTTAGTTCATCTGTAGGTCGTTCAAGAAACTAAACATTATCTGATTCAATTACCATTTTTTTATTAATATTTGAATGTTCAGAATTATGAACCAAAAATCGACATGCTTTACTACTATTAGCATATCCTATAAACATGCAGTCCATAGTCTTAGGTCCTATATTTACCCTTTTAGTCATAGGAATTTGGACTTTTTTTAGACCCCCCCTCCCCTCCACACACACTTTGAAACATTTCAAGTTGGGTTTATAAAACATGTAGGCTTTGAACCATTGAAAAACAACTTAATTTTTGTGTCTCTAAGTTGGGTACCACTAGGGGATTGAGTTGTGCCCACCTTTCCCTCCCCACTCGTATCCTATGCAGCATGGTGAGGGTAAAACCCTATCCACTATAGAACAGGGTTGACCCTAGGTCATAAACAATACATACGAGTCATATACTACTCAATTATAGAGAGTGGAGTCTCAACTCAAGTGGACTATTTTTGACACGAGTGAAACTTATGAGTTAGGGGTGAGTTGTACCCTTTGGATATGACTCAAGGGTCTCCACTCTTACCCCTAAAAGTGTAGGTGACATAGGAGAAGCCTAGTGTACGGTCAAGGCACCGCTCATACCCTAGGATATAGTTCCTTAGTGAGTCATATGGGGGGGAGTCATACCCCTAGACGAGTTAAATTTTCAGCTTTTAACCAAGGAAATTGTGGTCATTTCTCTTGCCTAAATCCCTAACTACCTTCTTATATAAGGAATTTGGGCCTCCTAAGTCTTTCTTTTACAATACTCAAATACTCCAAAACACTCTAAGAGCTTATTGAAGCAAGACTGGAGGCTAAGGTTTGGAGGGTTCTAATATAGTGGCAAGAAGGAGTCAAGATTCCTAGTGTATCATCTTGTTTAAGGCAAGTACCACTTACTCTTTCTAAATAAATCTAAATCCATGTATTTTAAACTTGGATTAGTAAGTGTACATGGTGGTTTTGAAATCAAATGAAAAGGGTTTTGTTTCTAAATGATGAATAATGATAATTCTTACTTAGACTTGTGTTTACTCTTGTTATTGATGATTATTTGCATATGTGGATACTTGTTGTATATGTCTTAAAATGTGGGTTTTGAGTAACCCTAATCTTGATAATTTTTACCATAAAAATGGCCTTCTTAAAGATATGTACATAGGGTGTTTGTGAAAATGTCTAAGTGAATTGACTAGTCAATGGGTGGTGATATTTTGGACTAGGGTAATGTCCCAACAGTCATGAATGATTGATAAATGATATTGTAGAGGATATTTGATTCATGTAATATGTAATTGATAACCTTATTGGTTGATGGCTAATGAGAGGGTAAAACCCTCAATATGAATTGTGTGATTGAATATAAGAATGGTGAAAATGAAGTATAAGATTGCTAATGAAATGTGAATAGTTTGTGTGGGTCTTGAGGAACATAAATTGAATTGTAAGATGAATTGAACGAAGGCATTGGCCTACAAAAATTGTAGAGTAATGAAGGCTCCCATGACGACCTTGTGGCCATGTATAGTGTTGAATTGGCTAAGTGAGATAAAACCCTTAAATGTGACATGGATTGTATGGGTGTAAATAAATGAACTAAAAGGGGTTAAGATTTTGAATGTCTCCTAATAATGGTAATGGAATGACTAGTGATTCAAGTCCCTAGTCCAATGAAAAGTCTTGTGGTTCAAGTTATTTTCCTGATAAAATCGCTAGTGGTTTGTGTCCCTAGATCGGTGATATGGCATATGGTTTGAGTTCCCCACCCAAAGAGATCTTATAAGGCTAAAATACCTCATATGATGAAATAACTAGTGGTTTGATTCCCTAATCAAAGAGAATGACTAACGATTCAAGTATCAAGTTTAATGAAGAGTCTTGGGTTCAATACCAGTGAGATGACTAGTGGTTTGAGTCCCTAGTTTGGATGACTCGTGGTTTGAGTCCTTTGCCTGAAAAGTTTCTTTAGAGTTTGAGAACCTGATTTAATAAAGTATGTTTGAATCCTTAAGTATGAAAGGTTAGAGTTGTCCACCACATGACATGGGAATAAGTGTAATAAGAATGTATGCTAAGTATTGTTCCCTTTGTGGCATAATATAAACATGTTATGTGTATCTATGTACATGAGTATATATTCAAGAATGTTGTTGAGCCTTGGTTTTTTGATTAGCGTATTGAAAATCTATGAGTAAGTATAAGTATATGAATATGACATAAGATCATATATTAACTTGTATTGAATGATGATGTTATTTTATCCTTACCTTTGAGTTACATGCTAGCGCTCCAACTGCTAACCATCTGCGAACGCTATGTCTCTATACCACATATAGACTACAACATTATCTTCTCTTTCTTATGTGACCCCATATATGATTGTGTAACTTGATTATGATCCCGAGAGTCTATCAGTTTCTTTTTTTGTTTTGATCCTGATAGAAGACTTTATGGTTCTTAAAAGAGTCTATAAGGGGGGTAAAATCTGTTGGTGGTAGAGAAACTCTTTTAGACTTGATAGATTTGGACATGGTTGATTTTGATGTCATTCTAGGGATGGATTGGTTGTATTCATGTTATGATTCCTTAGATTGTCGGACCCGTAGGGTCATGTTAAAATTCCTTAATGAGCAGTCATTGTATAGAAAGTTAGTTCTCTAATGCCTAAGGGAAGGTTTATTTCTTATGTTAAAGCTCGAAAGTTGATTTCAAAGGGTGTTTGTATCATTTGGTCTAAGTTAAAGATTCTAACTCGAAAGAGCCTTCTTTAGAATCCATTCCCGTGGTTAATGAGTTTCCCAAGGTGTTTTTCGATGATCTCCACGGTATTTCTCCTAACAGGGAGATTGATTTTGGGATTGATCTAGTTATGGAAACTCATCCGATTGTTATTCCTCCTTATAGAATGGCTCCGGTGGAGTTGAAAGAGCTTAAGCAGTAATTGAATAACCTCTTAGATAAAGATTTTCTTTGTCCTAGTGTGTCCCTATGAGGGTCTCCCATGTTGTTCATACGTAATGCATTGATTATCGTCAGTTGAACAAAGTGACACTAAAGAAGAACTATCCTCTTCCTATGATCGATGATTTGTTTGATCAACTTTAAGGTGCAAAGTGTTTCTCTAAGATTGATCTTAGATCTGGTTATGATCAGCTTAAAATTAGGGAAGCAAATATCCTTAAGACTACCTTTAGAACCTGGTATGGTCACAATAAGTTTCTTGTCGTGTATTTTGGGTTGACTAATGCCCCAGCGACATTCATGGATTTGATGAATAGGGTTTTTCATCCATTTTTGGATATGTTTTTCATTGTTTTCATTAATGATATTTTAGTCTATTAGAAGAGTGAGGTGTATCATGTAGATCACTTTCCCTCCGTGTTGCAAACTTTAAAGAGTTATCATTTGTATGCCAAGTTCTCCAAGTATGAGTTTTGGTTGAAAGACGTAACTTTTCTTAGTCATATCATCTCTAGTGAAGGGATCATGGTAGATCCCTAAAAGGCTGCGGTGGTTAAGAAGTGGCCTAGACCTATGACTCCAATCGATATTTAGAGTTTCTAGGGTCTAGCCAGCTACTATAGAAGATTTATGGAGAGTGTCTTTACTATAGCTTCCCTATTGACCAAGTTGACCCAAAAGAAGGTCAAGTTCTTATAGACTTATGCGTGTGAGGGTAGTTTTGAGAAGTTGAAAGATAAATTGACTTTAGCTCTGGTTTTGACTTTAAGTGAAGGTAATGATGTTTTGTGGTATATTGTGATACTTCTCATATTGGTCTTGGGTGTGACTTGATGCAACATGGTAGGGTGGTGGCCTATGCTTTTAGGCAATTGAAGTTTCATGAGAAGAATTAACCTACTCATTACTAAGAATTATTAGTTATGGTGGTCCTTTTCTAAAAATTTAGCGTCATTATCTCTATAGTGTTTATGTCGATAACTTTTCTGATCATAAGAGCCTCCACTATGTATTTACTCAAAAGGAGTTGAATCTTCAGCAAAAAAGGTGGCTTGATCTATTGAAAGACTATGATATGAGTCTTCATTATCATCCCGGTAAGGCGAATATAGTCAATGATGCTCTTAGTAGATTATCCATGGGAAGTTTGGCCCATATAGATGAGGATAA
>NC_061111.1:90105915-90114486 GCF_002878395.1 Capsicum annuum
TACAATTGCATGATGTTAGTATTGCGTTCCTACCGGCCCGTGTCGAAGTCGTCGATCGATCACTCTGCGTCAAAATATTTCATATTAACTTATTACTGAGCTAATACCTAAATTTATTTAGAAATAACTTGGGATGAGTACATTATGGTGAAGTACAACTTTAATTGAGTCTTTGCGATTGGATGATGTTGGTATTGCGCTCCTCCCGAACTGAGTCGCCAATCAATCACTCTGAGTCAAAACATTTCGTATTAACTTATTATTGAGGTAATACCTGAATTGATTTAGATATAACTAGGGATGAGTACATTATGGTGATCTGCAACTTCAATTGAGTTTTTACAATTGGATGATGTTGGTATTGCGTTCCTCCCGATCCGAGTCATCGATCGATCACTCTGAGTCGAAACTTTTCATATCTTAAAAATTTTTTAAAAATAATTAAGATCAATTAAGACCAAAATAACATTTTCAAAACTTGTCATTTTTTTTCAAAATACAAATCAACCCATACAAATCATTCATTTGGGGGAAAAACCATTTCATAATTTTAAATCTTGATTTTCTTGATCTTCTCTCTTTCTCAATAATACAGGAAAAAACTACTCAACAAATTTCTCAAACCTTCACAACAGATCAATTTTCTTCCCATTTATGACCACATAGGTGTTATTTTTGACTCCATTCTTGCTTTTATCCATCGATTTTTCTTTTTTCATAGGTAACAAACTCCGAGAAGAGTTTTATATTTGTTATTTTTTCTAAAAATTAAGGTTTATTAGTTAATGATGAAAAACAAGACTTTTAGTTATAATATCTTTGAGAATGGGTTAACAATTTTGAGTTTTGAAGCTAAAAATGTAGGAAGAACACGAGGAAACTCTAGTTTTTGTCGTAATGTTTCATTGACTAACGTAGTATTATTGGATGGTATTTGTGGTGTTGTTGGTGGCTATTATTGGTGATGTCGGTATTGGTGGTCTTGGTGGTGGTTTAGGTGGTCTTGGTGGTGGTTTTGGCAGCCTTGGTGCGGGTATTGGTTGCATTGGTGGCATTGGTAGTGGTCTTGGTGGTCCATCTATTGTAACAGGTGGAACATTTGTTGGCAGATGTTAAATAGGTGTTCAAACAAATTTCCCATCTGTTCCAACTGATGGGTTATCCATTGGAGTATTTATTTATAATGTGGCGTATAGTAATTTATTGAAATTTATCTTAACTTTTTTTAAAAAAAAATATGCAGACATCAAATGTAATGTTTGTTTTGTTTTTCTATTATTTGTAGTTAAAAGATGTCTCCCAAAAGAAAAGAGACTGATAGTAGATCAACTTCTGACCACCCAACAAAAAAGGCTAGAGTACAGATGGAATTGGAGGAACTTTCTAAATAATCTCAGTCAGAGAAAAATAAGGATGAGAAAAGTTATGAAAAGGGTGGTGGAGAAGCGTATATAGAGGCTGGTGAGGAAAATAAAAGTGAGAAGGAAGAAAAAGACAAACAAGATGATAATGCCTCACCAATGAGACATACAATAAGATCGAAATCCCAGCATGAGGCTGTCAAAACTATTAGTATTGAGAGGTTTCAAGTTGCGATGCCAATAGATGACCCTGCAAAACCAACTGGTGATCTTATACTTAAATGTCAGTTTGGGAAACCTCTTGATGAATTTAGGAATATTATGAAGAATGAATACATAGGCGGACTTTTTAAGAAGAGCTGCTTTAGAAGCTTTCTTGAGCGGCCTAAGGACCACCCTAATTTTTTCTAAAGGAGCATGATAGATGTTTTTTTCAAGCGCAAGATCAAGTGCGTGGGGGATGATAAAGAATCGAAGGAGGGAGAAAAAAATTGGATGAAATTTGGATCAACTACTGTGGCATGTCGGAGTGTTTTGGCTTGAAGGAGTTTGCCATAGTGACAGGCTTCAGATGAAATAGTCCAGAAGAACCTCTTATCAAGGAAACACCCCCAAGGCAAGTAGTCCAGCCAAACCACTACAATCAAATAGATGGAAGGCATTATCAAAGCAACCACCCACCAGAACAAACAAATAAAAGGAAAAAATAGATGGGTTGTTAGACATTGCTGGATGTAGCTACAAAGTGGCAAATTTGATAGAAGATCTTAAGGATAAAACTGCACCAAAGCAGTACAAGGAGAAATTATGCTTAGTTTGGTTTACCCATGCTGTTATATTGGCAAGAGACGTCAACAAAGTTATAGAAGATGATTTGTTAAAGCTTGCTGATGATTATGAGAAAATCAATAATTATCCTTGGAAATATGATAACTACTACTTGACTGTCAAATACTTACTGACAAAGCTATCCCAAACACGATCACATTATATCGCTTTCATTGGAATTTCATGGTAAATTTAATCATTATTTGTTTACTCATCCATTAATTTATATAGAATAATTATTATGACTTTTTTTTGTTTCTTCCTGTTTACATATTTTAGGCTTGGTCATTTGAATCCATTTGTCCCCTCCGAAAGCAGGTCAAGGATTACGTGGATGAGGTTTCCCATCCAAGGATCCTTAGGTGGTTGGCTGCAAAGAGCAACACAAGAATTAAGGAGGCTGGTCTCTTTAACCCTTCAGATACTGCAGTACATCTTCTTTCGAGTAAAATAATTTGACTCAAAGAAAGATATTGAAATAAATGTTCCATCTGTTGTAATAGATTGGTCATATATTACAACAGATTACCTATCAACTACAACTAGTGTAACAGATGTGGAATCTATTGCAATAGACGATCCATATTTGTAATAAATTAACCATCTATTGCTCTGGTTCTCTGAACCTGACTCAACAGATTACCCATCTACTATAAATTATGGAAAAAATGAGTAATCTGATACAATATATTGTTAATCTATTGCAACATACAGATCAGCTACTGCGACAAAGAGATCATCTGTTGCATAAGTTAACTTTGTTGACATGTAACCCAACTAACTGCAAATTATTTTTATATGATTTATATGTATCAATTTTGTATAGGTTGTGAATTCTTGGATCATGCATACTGAGAAGGAGTTGGGAATGACTTCTTTTATTACTCCAGGTCTTGTTGATACAATAGCAAACCCAATGGTGGAGTTAATAAAGAAGGAATTGGCTAGAGCAACAACCATAAGAAAAGAAGTTAAATAAGGTCAGCCTAATATTGAAGCTCTTCATGACCAACCTACTACAATAGATTTGGATGCTTCTTCAAGGGTGTGTTATTAGTGGCAGCCATCTGATGCTGATGCTGATGCCAATCGTGATGATGAGCATGTTTATGCTTAAGAAAAAATAAATACATTTGAAATCACCCCATACACAAGTTGCTTTCATCCATACACTGGTCCCTACCACCCTTATAGTGGTCCCTCTCACCCCTCTTCACCCTCATGTTTTTATTGCAAATGCAATATGTGCAAGGAAAGACCTGATAAATCTCTCAAAAAACTAGAGGCTATCTCTGAAACTATTGAGGCATTAAAATCCACGAGGGGTATCATACCATCCAAGAAGGTCAGGGATCCGTACACTCATACAGTGGTGGTTAGGAGAAAGAAAAGAAAAATTAGCCAATTACCCTCCAGTCTGAAAACAAAAGATTGTAACTCTTTCCTCTCCAAAAATTGTTAAAGTTTTGGGTCCACTAAAGAAGGTGGACATATATGCAGAACTTAGTGATGAAGATAGGAGGGAACTGTGAAATGCCAAGTATCCTAAGAAGAAAGAACTTACAGAAGAATACACCAATTATACGTTTGACTATGGAAACTTCAGGAGTATGACATCTATGCGTCAGTGGTACGTGGATAGGGTGAGTTTACTTTTTCCTAACCTAGCCTTCTAATCTAATCCATAAAGAATAATACATAACAGATGTGTCTTTTGTTGTAACATATGGGTATTCTAGTTCAACTGGTGGTTGTTCTATTGTAATAGATTAAACATTTGTTGTATAAGTTATGTTAGCTAGGTAATCTGTGAACTAATTCAGAGAACTCTCTACAATAGATGGACCATTTGTAGCATCTTTCCACTATGTTTTTCTTCTTTACAATTACTAACCTATTTAAAAATTGTCATCTTATATCACAGTATGTTGATGAAATTCTCTGCCTTATAGGGGAAGACAATTAGCGTACTCGGATGCTTATGATGTTATCGATAGGATAATGGACCTTTACTTTTATAATAATTTCAAGAATAGGTACAATAGGCTCTGTAAGATAGCATCAATTCCTGGTGGCACGAGATTTGATACGTTGTTGTTACGTGCAAATGGGAGAAAGATATAATTAACTATATTAGAGGGAAGAGGCCATATCCACACAACAAGAGCTGGACCAAGGCAAAGAGAATTCTCGCATTTATGAACGTGGAAGTCAAACATTTTCTCGCTATTAGATACATCTCGAGGAGGGAAAGATTAATGTTTATGACTGCAACTTACCTATCTTCAAGGACATCATTTTTTTATCCATGTACGACCACCGTTGGAGTTGCTCCCCATCTTGTTGAGGCATAGTAAACTGGTGGATCATTTTCCAGTGAAAGTCTTGATAAGAAAGCATGGGAATTCGAAGGTCGAAATAAGGGCATGCATCTTCAAAAAAATAAAACCGATGCCGCATGAGGACCGTACTCGCTTACATACATCAAATGTTTCTAATTGGCACAAAAATATTCTATCTGTGCGACGTTATTATGGAAAAGATGTAAGGGGTCTGGGCTTATGGGGTACCAACTAAATGGTTGGAGCCTATGTATAAAGAATAAGATGTAGAAAGACAAACACTATAATAATTTCTTATGTTTGATGAAATTTGATTTTTTTATAATGCAACAGGTTGTCTATCTTTTTATAATAGATAGTATATCTATCGTGACAGATTGATTATCTGTTGCAATAGCATGTTCATCTATTTCATTATGTAGATGGCTCTCAGTCTCTATCGCAACAGATATAGAATCTGTTGCAACATCTAGTCAATTTGTTGCAACTGATAGGTAATCTATTGGAACAAATCAATAAAGTAGGAAGACCTATTTGATAATTTCCAATAGATAACCTACTTGTTGCAACATATGTCTAAATCTATTTGATAATTTTCAACAGATATGTCGTCAGTTATAATATATATATTATCTGTTACGATATTTTAATCTAGTATTCCATTTTAATTAATAAGTTCAAAACTAAGGATTAAATTATATTCACAGACAACATTAAATAAATTGAAGCCTTCAGAAATTGCATGAAACTATTCAACAAATAAATAAAATGTAAAAAAATCATTATGGGTACAAATGATTTACTCTACAAATAAAACAACAATTTATCCTTTGGTTCCAACAATTAACAAGTAGAGGTTATTACTTTGAAAGACTAAAGATATAAAGATCTACTCAATATGGACACGTTGTTCTTCATCCAGTGCTATGTAATTCGGCTTTGGTCGTCGTGGATCTTTAATGTCGCTTGCGTATGGTTTTTTGAGCATTCTCTTCCCTATATTTCCATAAAATAGTAGCATATCTTTTGCAAAGTAATCCGGCATCAAGTCCATCATTTGGTACTTTTAATCCATCCCTCAAATACTCAGCATAAGCTGTAATGAAAATACTACAATTCCTGCATTTTAAAAAAATAGATAATTCATATCTTGCAGTTCATGTAAGTGTTGTGAAATTTATGAAATGAAACTAAATCATGATACTTACAGGCTACCAATGGGTTGTTGAGCAATTCCTACAACATATTCTACATCAAATGGATTACCCAATTTGTGCCAGTATGTTTCAATCATTGACCAATTAGTACAAACCTTTTGATCCAAAAAGTCACTCATACCAAGGTAAGTAGGCAATATTTTAGCTAGCTTTTGTATCTCCGACGATGGTGCGAAACGTCTCTGTCCCAAAATTGAGTCATAAACTCGAATGCGCCTCTCTTTTAGAATGATGACATCCAACACCAAATGAATTTCATCACTGTAATTGATTGGAATATACACTTCGTCGACCAAATGCCAAGGTAAGCCAGCTGGAATGCTAAAACCTTTGATGATGTTGGTTGAGCATTCCTCAATTCGGGAAACTTCTGGATGTTATTGACAAAATCTATTATAGGCCTTATTGATGTAAACTTTGTACAAACAATTGTCTGTCGTGTATCTGTATTATTTTTATGTTTGCAACTTGGTATTTTTTTGGAGGTAGTAAAAAATGGCATCGGCGTGCTACACATATTATCAAACATTTCAGATTACGTGACAATAAAATTAATACACAAATATAATTAAATAAAGTATTAATTAATAGTAATGTGTATGACATTAAACCTCATCATTCTAGCAAGTTTGGGGTTGTGACATCAAATAGAACCAATCCTTCATTCCGAGATGTGCAACAACAAAGTCAAACATATTAAAATCAAGACTCAATTTGTTCACTTTGTAGAGTCTGTCATGTTATTTTCTACATGATTTATATGTGTTATTGTCATGTTTTTAAAACAATAATTATATAGATTAATATCTTTATAAGATGATTTATATACTTACCGGCGTGATGATTTAATAGCCATCGGCAATCCATTTTGACTAGTTGCTGAGTAACTTTGTTAGTTTTTTTGGAGTCTCATCCGAGATATTGAACCCTTTAAATGGGTAATTCTTCCATTCTCCCAAATTAATAGGCTTCACGTTTTCTTCTTCCATGGAAGCAGTTGATGGATTATCAACTATGATATTATGCTATTCAGCAGTAGCTTCTACTGTGACATCCATCTGGAAAGCCAAAATTATCAATTGTAATAATCATAGATATATAACAGATTATCTATCTGTTACATCAGATGGATCATCTGTTGGGACAAACTCGAATAGATAAACTAGAGTTGTACGATAATTTCAAATAGATGAACCATCTATTTTAACATATAACTCATCTGTTGGTACAAATTAAAATAGTACTAAGACCTGTTTGATTTGCTGAAACAGGTGAAGAAATGTTGCAACAGATAACACATCTGATGTAATAGGTTATACGAAAGTTGCAACAGATGCATATATCTATTTGATAGTTTTGAATAGATGTATAATATGTTGAAATATATATGTGTCTGTTTATTTTTTGGAACATATGATATACATTTAACTTCTTCAACTTATGCTACTCTCCTATGACCCTTGTACATTGATCAAAGGTGCAAGATAGAGATAGAGGATTTGTAATTTTGCTTTTTTCAATGCTTAATGATGCCTTGAAAGTTTTTTTCCTTCTCCTCTTAGCCACCTTAATATATAGTGGAATGTACGGATATGAAATCCTCTTTGATGAAATGACACTCCTCTTAGATGAAATTTCCTTTATAGAAGCAGTTAATGTATTAATAGCATTAATCACTCCATCATGTTTCACCTTGCATTCTTGACATTTGCACACTGAACATTCTCTAAAAGTGGCAAAATCTGTATAGCCAGTATGATCATAATCATAATGATTTGTTGTTTAAAAAACTATTAGAGGAGCACCACTACCATCATCAACAACAAAAAGCCCACCCTCTAAAATTGTTTTTCATGTGATAATTATTGCTCCAAACAATTCCTCCATTATTTATCAATGAACTTAGGATCCAATAAAGTTTGTACATACCGTAAAATAAGAAAACATGGCATCTTCAACTCTTGATTGGTCGAAACAAGCCACAAATGGATAATCTCAAATAAATCAATACATATATTAGAGTGAGATGAAATCATTTTTAAAAATCATTAATTAAAATAAAAATATTATTAGAATTACACTTACTGCTTCCTTCGGGAGGTTGAAGAGATCAAGAATTTTTGCATTTTTATCAATTTTGGCCGACAACAATCTCAGGATTCTTGGACAGGAAAATTTTTCCTGGCATTTCACTTGTTGTTGGAAATAAGGAATGGATTCAAATGCCCAAGCCTATAAAATAACGCCAATAAATCAAAAGCATTATTGAAAAACAAAAAAATAAATTATGTCACGATAAAAGAAATATTTACCATAAAAGCCCATGGAAAATCATATAAGTTGAGTGTACTTGGCATTAACGGAGCCAACAAATATTTGACAACCATTTTGTAGTTTTCATAACCCCAGGCATAGCTGTTAAATGCCTCAAGATCCTCGAAGAGCTTTATAAAACTAAATGGTATGTTGTTAACGTCTCTCACCCAAAGAACATTATAAAAAAATCAAACAAAGCACAATGATTGTTTATGCTTCTTTGAAAGTCTTTTACCTTTCAACTCTTAAATCAAATTTATTTTTTTGAAGCTTGGACTAACAAGGGACACCAGATTTTGTTCTTAAAGTATTTTCCTAAAGGCGTTAAAATATTTTTTCATGGCTGACTTAACCACGAAATCACCCATTAAATTTGTGGCATTATCGTACTGCATTCTCATAGGATAATAATCAATGGTTAGGGTTTTGACCAACTCTTTGGTGGAAGGGATAATAGAATTTGGATCATCTCTTTTGAAACACTCCTCCTTCCCAAGTACATCATCT